>NW_027224287.1:0-203131 GCF_023699985.2 Odocoileus virginianus
ATTTGCAAAGCCAGTACAATAAATTATGAATATTTATGTGTCATTTCACAATGAGAACATAAAGGTTTAGGTCCCTACAGGGTTAAAGTCTCATCACTCAATCTATAATTAAGGGAAAAGAGGCAGGGAATTTCCTCTTACAATCAACTAAATACAGTGCCATAATGGTAAAATTAAAAAGAAATACAGTCAGTTAAGAGAGGGAAAGGTTCGAAATCATTTCTTCAACAAATATCAAAATACATGGATTTCTTCTCTTATTATCTTATTTTTTTTTCCCTAGAGAGACAGAGAAAAAGCTCTGACCCATGCCAGATAGCTGCTAGGGATCGGTCACTAAAAGAAGGTTGGTGACAAATGATAGCATGGAGTTATGTTCTCCAACTCAGCCCTTCCCTTTTCTCCAAGCCTACTCTAGCCTGGACTGGTATCAAAATGCAGAAGACTGCCATTCCTCTCCTCTTGATTGTTCAGTAACCTTCTCCCTTTCTCCTTTCATCTTATTTGAACTATTTTTTTTTTTTCAGGATGATAAGAATTGTCACTTTATAATCCCTGTCTTGAAAATTGTTTCATAAAAACGCAGCTCTCATGAAACAATGTGTGCATAGCACTTGGGAAAGCTATCACTCACACACACACACACACACACACACACACACACACACGAGAAAAGACATATAAAGTGAGAGACAAGAATGGATTTGTGGTGCAGAGAGTATACAGATATAGCGATGAAATTCAAGCTGTGAGAAAATAACAAGATGCCAACTTCCTAAAGTGGCAAAAGCTCTCCAGAGAATTCTCAGCGCTTCTCTCCCTCTTTTAAATTCTGTAACAAAAAAAGTGAAATGCTTTCTTCCCAGCTCACTCAATTTGGATGGCAATGAGACATCATCTCTCTACCATCCTGTGAATTTATTCTGAATCCTCAAACATAATCATCCTGAGATGCATTGGGAGAGGGTTGAATCCTGAAGTTTTTATTATAGTTTTTATTATAGGAAACTGTACAAGTAATGAACTAAACATTGTAGATTATAGGGAGTCAATTTTCTCAAAAGACACTGACAAGCACCACAGGGGAGGTGTACAAGCTTTGCGTAAATACATTTACACAATGGTAATATGACTGAAATAATCTCTAAATTCTGTAATGGTATTAAGCATCTCTCAGAAGAAAAATTAAGTAAAGAGTTAACATAATCCTGCCAAGTGATAATAGCAAACCAATAATAGCAAACACCTTTAAAAAAAAAAAAAAACAAAAAACAAAAAAACGCAGAAACAAGACCTGGAGCTAACTGTGGCTCAGATTATCAGCATCTCATAGCAAAATTCAGGCTTAAACTAAAGAAATTGTGGAAAACCACTAGGCCGTTCAGGCATGATTTAAATCAAATCCCTTATGAATTTGCTTCAGTCATGTCCAACTCTGCCTGCCCATGGGCTGTCACTCCCCGGTTTCTCTGACCATGATATTCTTCAGGCAAGAACACTAACTAGAGTGGGTTGCATTTCCTTCTCCAGATGAATACATAGTGGAGGTGATGAATAGATTCAAGGGGCTTGATCTAGCAAACAGAGTGCCTGAAGATGTATGGACAGAGGTTCATAATATTGTATAGAAGGCAGTGACCAAAACCACCCCAAAGAAAAAGAAATGTAAGAAGGCAAAGTGGTTGTCTGAGGAGACTTTACAAATAGCTGAAGAAAGAAGAAAAAAAAAAGAAAGGAAGGAAGAAAGGGAAAGGTACACCCAAGTATATGCAGAGTTCCAGAGAATAGCACGGAGAGACAAGAAGGCCTTCTTCAGTGAACAGTGCAAAGAAATAGAGAAAACAACAGAAGGGGAAAGACTAGAGACCTCTTCAAGAAAATTGGAGATACCAAAGGACATTTCATCCAAAGATGGACACAATAAAGGACAGAAATGGTAAAGACCTAATAGAAGCAGAAGAGATCAAGAAGAGATGGAACAACTACACAGAAGAAAAAGATCTTAGTGACCCAAATAACCAAGATGGTGTAATAACTCACCCAGAGCAAGACATACTGGAATGTGAAGTCAAGTGGGTCTTAGAAAGCTCTGCTGTCAATAAAGCTAGTGGAGGTGATGAAATTCCAGCAGAGCTATTTCAAATCTTAAAAGATGATGCTGTTAAAGTGCTGCACTCAATATGTCAGCAAATTTGGAAAACCCAGCAGTGGCCACAGGACTGGAAAAAGTCAATCCTCATCCCAATTCCCAAGAAGGGCAGTACTAAAGAATGTTCAAACCACCAGACAATTGCACTCATCTCCCATGCTAGTAAGGTTATGCTCAAAATTCTGCATGCTAGGCTTCAGCATTATGTGAACCGAGAACTTCCAGATGTTCAAGCTGGGTTCAGAAAAGGCAGAGGAACCTGAGATCAAACTGTCAAGATTTGCTGTATCTTAGAGAAAGCAAGGGAAGTCCAGAAAAATATCCACCTGTTTCATTGACTAGGCTAAAGCCTTTGACTGTGTGGATCATAACAAACTGTGGAAAACTCTTAAAGAGATGGGAATACCAGACCATCTTCACCTGTCTCCTGAGAAACCTATATGCAGGTCAAGAAGCAACAGTTAGAACCTTGTATGGTACAACTGATTGATTCAGTATTGAGAAAGGAGTATGAAAAGGTTGTTTATTTTACTTATATGCATAGTACATCATGTGAAATGCTGGGCTGGATGAGTTACAAGCTGGAATCAAGATTGCCGGGAAAAATATCAACAACCTCAGATATGTGGATGATACCACTCTAATGGCAGAAAGTGAAGAGGAACTAAAGAACCTCTTGATGAGGGTGAAGGAAGAGAGTGAAAAATTCAGCTTAAAACTTAGAAAACTAAGATCATGGCATCTGGTTCCATCACTTCGTGCCAAATAGAGGAGGAAAAGATGGAAGCAGTGACAGATTTCCTCTTTTGGGACTCTAAAATAACTGCAGATGGTGACTGCAGCCATGAAATTATAAGATGACTGCTTCTTGGCAGGGACGCTATGACAAAAGAATAAATAAATAAAAGCAAAGACAGCACTTTGCTGACAAAGATCCATATAGTCAAGGCTATGGTTTTCCAGAAGTCATGGATGGATATTAGAGCTGGACCATAAAGAAGGAAGATCATAGAAGAATTGATGTTTTCAAACTGTGGTGCTAGAGAGTCCCTTGGAGAGCAAGAATATCTAACCTGTCAATCTTAAAGGAAGTCAACCCTGAATACTCATTGGAAGGATAAATGTTGAATTTTGGTCACCTGATGCAAACAATCAACTCATTGGAAAAGACCCTGATGCTGGGAAAGATTGAAAGAAGAAAGAGAAGAGGGTGATGACACAGTTGGATGGCATCACTGATTCAAAGGAAATCAAATTGGGCAAACCCCAGGAGATGGTGAGTGACAGAGAATCCTGGTGTGCTGCAGTCCATGGCGTCACAAAGAGTCAGACACAACTTGGCAAATGAACAATGACATTTGGCATCTCTCAGAAGAAAAAGGGAGTCAAGAATTAACAGAATTCGGATCTGCTTTTCTATGCTTATTTGCTGCTTGAGCCTGGTTCTTCACCAAGGGAACATTTCATGCAAAGATGAGTTTGATAAAGGACAGAAATGCTATGGGTCTAATAGAAGCAGAAGATATCAAGAAGAGGTGGCAAGAATACACAGAAGAATTGTACAAAAAAAAAAAAATCTTCACGACCCAGATAATCACGAAGGTGTAATCACTTACCTAGAGCCAGACATCCTGGAATGTGAAGTCAAGTGGGACTTAGAAAGCATCACTAAGAACAAAGCTAGTGGAGGTGATGGAATTCCAGTTGAGCTATTTCAAATCCTGGAAGATGATGCTGTGAAAGTGCTGCACTCAAGATGCCAGCAAGGTTGGAAAGCTCAGCAGTGGCCACAGGACTGGAAAAGGTCAGTTTTCATTCCAATCCCAAAGAAAGGCAATCCCAAAGAATGCTCAAACTACCACACAATTGTACTCATCTCACATGCTAGTAAAGTAATGCTCAAAATTCTCCAAGCCAGGCTTCAGCAATACGTGAACCGTGAACTTCCAGATGTTCAAGCTGGTTTTAGAAAAGGCAGAGGAAACAGAGATCAAATTGCCAATATCAGCTGGATTATTGGAAAAAGCAAGGGATTTCCAGAAAGACATCAATTTCTGCTTTACTGACTGTGTCAAAACCTTTGACTGTGTAGATCACAATAAACTGTGGAAAATTCTGAAAGAGATGGGAATATCAGACCACCTGACCTGCCTCTTGAGAAACCTGTATGCAGGTCAGGAAGCAACAGTTAGAACTGGACATGGAACAACAGACTGGTTCCAAATAGGAAAAGGAGTACGTCAAAGCTATATACTGTCACCCTGCTTATTTAACTTATATGCAGATTACATCATGAGAAACGCTGGGCTGGAAGAAGCACCAGCTGGAAACAAGATTCCTGGAAGAAATATCAATAACCTCAGATATACAGATGACACCACCCTTATGGCAGAAAGTGAAGAAGAATGAAAAAGCCTCTTGATGAAAGTGAAAGAGGAGAGTGAAAAAGTTGGCTTAAAGCTCAACATTCAGAAAACTAAGATCATGGCATCTGATCCCATCACTTCATGGGAAATAGATGGGAAACAGTGGAAAGAGTGTCAGACTTTTTATATTTGGGGGGGGGGGCTCCAAAATCACTGCAGATGGTATTTGCAGCCATGAAATTAAAAGACGCTTACTCCTTGGAAGGAAAGTTATGACCAACCTAGAGAGCATATTAAAAAGCAGAGACATTACTTTGCCAACAAAGTCCATCTAGTCAAAGCTATGGTTTTTCCAGTGGTCATGTATGGATGTGAGAGTTGGACTGTGAAGAAAGCTGAGCGCCGAAAAATTGATGCTTTTGAACTGTGGTGTTGGAGAAGACTCTTGAGAGTCCCTTGGACTGCAAGGAGATCCAACCAGTCCAATCCTAAAGGAGATCAGTCCTGGGTGTTCATGGGAAGGACTGATGCTGAAGCTGAAACTCCAATACTTTGGCCACCTCATGAGAAGAGTTGACTCATTTGAAAAGACCCTGATGCTGGGAGGGATTGGGGGCAGGAGTAGAAGGGGCAACAAAGGATGAAATGGCTGGATGGCATCACCGACTCGATGGACATGAGTTTGAGTAAACTCCGGGAGTTGGTGATGGACAGGGAGACCTGGAAGGCTGTGATTCATGGGGTCACAAAGAGCCCAACAATGACTGAGCGACTGAACTGAACTGAGTGGCTTTTTTTTTTCCCCCTCCTTTTAGGCTGATTTCTCTTAACCTGTTTTAACATTTTCTCCTGTGTCTCACTTTTCCCTTGGTAATTATAGCTGTTTTGCAAACTCCCCCTCCCCACCACCTGCCCCCACAGAAGGGTAGTCTAATGGATTTCTTGTTAGGTTAGGTGCTTGCTTGTTTTGTTTTTAGTGCTTTGAGGCTGATACTTTTGAACTCGAATCAGTGGTCCTAGGAATCCACCAACATTATAATTGTCACATTCACCATCCACTTTGTTGAGATATTTTATTTTCTTCCTAGACAAAATTTTCTCTATCTCAAAATGTTCTATAGTGCAAACATTCTGAATGCTTCCTCTCAAATGAATTTTATGTATGTGTCAGATGTCAAACACTGCCTATATTTTATTTAAGGCTCAACCCTAGTGGTGAGTTTTTTTTTTTTTTTTTCAATAAAATTAAATCTACGCTACTCAGAAGGCACAAACTGCAGTTATGAAAAAATCATCATACACCATTTACTTAAAATTACACATGAATCAAATGTTTCAGATTCTGATTTAATTTACCTTTATTTAAGACATTTTTATTTTTCATTTTTTTCATTTATTTTTATTAGTTGGAGGCTAATTACTTTTCAATATTTTAGTGGGTTTTGTCATACATTGACATGAATCAGCCATGGATTTAAATGTATTCCCCATCCCTATCCCCCCTCCCACCTCCCTCTCTACCCAATCCCTCTGAGTCTTCCCAGTGCACCAGGCCCGAGCACTTGTCTCATGCATCCAACCTGGGCTGGTGATCTGTTTCACTATAGATAATATACATGTTTCAATGCTGTTCTCTCAAAACATCCCACCCTCATCTCCCACAGAGTCCAAAAGTCTGTTCTGTACATCTGTGTTATTTAAGACATTTTTAAAAGACAAATAGAAAGTGTTTGATTCAAGATGAGTTCCGGGTACTGAAAACTGTCAGTAGATGGAGCTATTCTGCAGTACATGCTTAATTTTTTTTTTTTCCAATGAAGAAAGCCAGATAAAATTGTTAAATATTTTAACTACATACCTGTTTCATGAGAGGATGATTAAAATTCATCTTGAAAAAAATGCCTTTCCGTAATTTAGTATACTGATTCCACCAGTTTTACTTCAAAAATATTTCTGTAAATCTGTTAAACTGAAAAATTAGCTTTTTATTTTTTTTTTACTGGGATATAATTGCTTTACAGTATTGTGTTAGTTTCTGCTGTGCAACATTGTGTATCAGCCATGTATATATATATATACCTCTGTCTTGAGCATCACTCCCATCCTCCTATCCCACTCCTCTAGGTTATCACACAGCACTGAACTGATCTAGGTCATCACACAGCCCTCAATCCTTTGCTAGGTGAACTCTTATAGATCATCACACAGCACTGAACCCTTTGCTATACAGCAGCTCCCTATTAGCTATCTGCTTTACACATGATAATGTATATACATCATTGTTATTCCCTCAATTCATCCTACTCTCTCCTTCCCCTCCTGTGTCCACAAGCCTGTTCTCTATGTCTGTGGACCTAATTAAACTTAAAAGCTTTTGCACAGCAAAGGAAACCATAAACAAGATGAAAAGACAACCCTCAGAATGGGAGAAAATATTTGCAAATGAAGCAACTGACAAAAGATTAATCTCCAAAATATACAAGCAGCACATAAAGCTCAATATAAAGAAAAAAAGAAAAAAGAAAAAATGGGCAGAAGACCTAAATAGACATTTCTTCAAAGAAGATATACAAATGGCCAACAAACACATAAAAGTATGCACAGCCACACTCATTGTTAGAGAAAGGAAAATTAAAACTACAATGAGGTATCACCTCACGTGGGTCTGAATGGCCATCATCAAAAAACCACAAACAATAAATGCTGAAGGGAGTGTGCTGTAGTGTAAATTGATGTAACCACTATGGAAAACAGTATGAATATTCCTTAAGAAACTAGGAATAAAACTACGATATGACTCAGCAATCCTACTCCTGGTCATATAACCTTGACTAAATAATAATCAATAAAGACACATGTACCCAGATGTTCACTGCAGCACTATTTGCAATAGCTAGGACATGGAAGCAACCTAGATGTCCATGTCTTTATATCTTTGTATTCCCAATGATGATTGAATTAAAGTGGTGAAATTTTGTTATAAGAAGGTCCTTATGATATTTCCCAGTCTTCCCTAGTGGCTCAAATGGTAAATAATCTGCCTGCAATGCAGGAGGCCTGGGTTCAATCCCTGGGTTGGGAAAATCCCCTGGAGAAGAGAATGTCTACCCACTCTAGAGAAGCCTATGGACAGAGGATGCTGGTGGGCCCTAGTCCATGGGGTTGCAAAGAGTTGTACATGAGTGAATGACTACCATTAGGATATTTCTATAGATGAATATCTATAAAAAATAATTCCATCAGTATCTCACTTTATACATTCATTCATTTAATCAATAAAATATATATTATATGCCTACTAATTGTCAAACGTTGTATAAACTCCTAAAGATTTGTTGGGGTGGGGGGAAGTTCCTGCCATCAGTAAGCTTACTGTATTTTGAAAGAGGTAAATAAATCAGTAATTTAAGTACTAAATCATAAGACCTGTAATAAAAGCATACACAGAATACGGATGCAGAGAAATAATAAGGACAATGAATATTATATAGGTTAAAAATTTTGATCAGCATCACATAACAAGAGACAAAGCTGTAATATAAACTAAATTTGCCTAAAAGCAATATCTAAACTATCAATCATTATGCTTCCCTTCCTAGAATATCGTGGAAAAATTCTATACCAGTGCCATCTAAAAAAAATGGGATTCTAGCATATATGAACATCAGTATCATCTTAAAGGAACAGGATTTCAGTCACACTCGGAAAAGACAATGCATATGTTTAAGGAGGGCTTCTTGGTGGCTCACATGGTTAAGAATCCGTTTGTAAGCCTACTGAGCCTTGTAGGCTACAGTCCATGTGGTCGCAGAGTCAGACCCCACTGAACAACTAAGCACAGCACACAGCATGTTTAAGGAGGTGTAAATACTTTGTTTCATTCTTAATTAATGTCATTGTCGCTGGAAAGACAATGAAGTTACTATTTGATGATTCCATTAGTATTCTCTTTTATGCTATTAATATTATTTCTGTAAAACTCAGGCTAATACTATACTTTTTTTTTTTTTGCCTTATCCAATTGTTTCAGTAATATGTGATTAGGTGTATTGATGCCAAAGTCTTACAACTGACAACAGTTTAAAAACTGTTCCATGGCTGATTCATGTCAATGTATGGAAAAAGAAAACCACTACAATATTGTAAAGTAATTAGCATCCAACTAATAACAATAAAGATAAAAACTGTTCTGTAGGGGAAAAAAAACTTCTATGCATAGTTTCTGTCTCGTGCATACTCAGTCATGTGTGACTCTTTGAGATTCCATGATCTATAGGCCGCCAGGCTCCACTGTCTATGGGGTTTTCCAGGCAAGAATACTGGAGTGCATTGCCATTTCCTTCTCAAGGAGATCTTCTCAACTGAGGGTTCAAACCCAGGTCTCCTGCACTAGAGATAGATTATTTGCCATCTGATCCACCAGGGAAGCCTTAATGCATAATTTTTATGTCATCAAACATATAAAAAACCTTGCCTATTTTTGCTACTCTGTAAAAACCTTAATATAAAAATACATGCATGATAAAGTATGTACACAATTGCTATATTCATAAAAATGATCTTCATATATTCCAGGAAATATTAAATTCTAGGTATTCTATTACAATAATCTGCCTGTCAATGCAGGAGGTGCAGGATACTTGCCTTCTATTCCTAGGTCAGGAAGATCCACTGGAATAGAAAATAGCAACACGCTCCAGTAATCTTGCCTGGAAAATTCCATGGACAGAGGAACCTGGTGGGCTATAGTCTATGGTGTCACAAAGAGTTGAAAACATTTCAACTTCATGCTGAAGCTGAAACACCAATACTTTGGCCACCTGATGTGAAGAGCTGACTAATTAGAAAAGACCCTGAGACTGGCAAAGATTTAAGGCAGGAAGAGAAGGGGATGACAGAAGACGAGATGATTGGATGGCATCACTGACTCAATGGACATGAGTTTGAGCAAGCTCTGGGAGATGGTGAAGGGCAGGGAAGTCTGGTGTGCTGCAGTCCATGGGGTCACAAATAGTCAGACATGACTGAGCGACTGAACAACAACAACAACAATCCAAGCGTAGTGTTCCAATAGAAGAGATAATAGTTAACATAGAAAATTCCTTAGAGAAATAGAGTAAGATAAGGCACAAGAAAATACTATGGCAATAATAAAAGTAAATTGCTATCTTGTGAGGACAGTTTTAAAAAATATGGAATAAAGGCAGAATGCAGGAAATTGTGGAGTGGCTTAATAGTAAGAAAGCATAAGCCGTGAGAACAGAATGCTCTTTCACAAAGTTTTGCATTAGGAGAAGAATATAGGTGAAGCAAATTGAGAAGGAGATGAGATGGGGGGAAGTAAGATTTTTTTTTTTTTTTTTGAGGGGAAAAAAGTGAATGTGTTTTTAGGACAAGGGAAAGAAGCCAATGATGACTGAGCAAATGAAAGCAGAAAGAGGGAGAGAAAGATTAACTAGAAGCTAGAATAGGAGCACAAATGTCAATATTAGGATATATTTTTTTTTCTCCCCAACAGGAAATACAAAGAATGACAAGTCTGGAGAAAACCTAGAACAAATTATAGGGAAGCTGAAATTTGTATTAATTCATACTCAGTTGTAGGTAAAGCTTAGCCTTTGTCCAAGCAATTTGCTTTGTAATAAAAAGGCTTTTTAGCACACAAAAAAATTATTATCAGTGTAATACACGATGGAATTAGAGTAAATGTATGTATCCATTGAATTAAATCCAGGTGCATATAACAGAAAATCTAGAACAAAAATTCAAGTGCTTATTCACCCATATAAAAGAAGCACGAATGCAGATAGTCCACATAAGTCTACATAAGAACAATTGTGTTTCACAATGTCTTCACAGAGACAGAATCCTTTAATCATTCTTCTTCACCATCCTCAGGGTTTGGTTTCCATCCGTGAATACATGTATGGTCCAAGGGGGCTTCTCAAGTTTCAATCTTACAGACAATAACTGAACCTGGAAAGGACAAAAGGATCCTCATCCAGGTTGAGTAAGTGTCATTTAATTAGTCTTCCCAGTAGTCCAACAAAATGGATTGATTGCATGACCACAGTAAGTGTAAAGCAGACCAGAAATATGTTCTTCTAATCAGGCACATTACCTCCCTGTATGTTTCTTGTTTTTGGTCTCAAAGGAAGAAGGAGCTAATAGATATCAAGTGGAAAATAGTGATCACTATACAAACAACAACCCGGCCAGTTAGCTCAGTTGGTTAGAGTGTGGTGCTAATAATGTCAAGGTTGCAGTTTTGATCCCTATTAGGGCCAAGGGGTGCCATGACTATGTTTGGGATTTCCTGGTGACTCAGACGGTAAAGAATACACATGCAATGTGGGAGATCTGGGTTCCATCCCTGGGTTGGGAAGATCCCCTGGAGAAGGGACTGGCTACCCACTCCAGCATTCTGGCCTGGAGAATTCCATGGACAGAGGAGACTGGCAGGCTACAGTCTATGGGGTTGCAAAGAGTCAGACATGACTCAGTGGCTTTCACTTTCACTTTCATACAAACCACAATTTACCATCCACATGATCCCTCAAATCTAGACAAGTAATAGGAGTGCTTCTTTAGGTGAGGAGGGGATGAGTTGTGAAAAATAATGAAGTTGTACAAGATCTCAGTAAGTACAGAATAATCATCTGGAGACATGGAAGTTTCCCTCTGTTTTTCTTTTCAAGAATGTATTTAGTTTCTGGTCTTATGTTTAGATCTTGCATTCCTATACACTAACAATGAGGAAACAGAAAGAGAAATTAAGGAAGCCATGCCCTTCACCATTGCAACAAAAAGAATAAAATACTTAGGAGTATATCTACCTAAAGAAACAAAAGACTTATACATAGAAAACTATAAATCACTGATGAAAGAAATCAAAGAGGACACAAACAGATGGAGAAATATACCGTGTTCATGGATTGGAAGAATCAATATTGTCAAAATGGCTATACTACCCAAAGCAATCTATAGATTCAATGCATTCCCTATCAAGCTACCAAAGGTATTTTTCACAGAACTAGAACAAATAATTTCACAGTTGGTATGGAAATACAAAAAAACATCGAATGGCCAAAGTAATCTTGAGAAAGAAGAATGGAACTGGAGGAATCAACCTGCCTGACTTCAGACTATACTACAAAGCCACAGTCATCAAGACAGTATGGTACTGGCACAAAGACAGAAATATAGATCAATGGAACAAAATAGAAAGCCCAGAGATAAATCCACGAACCTATGGTCACCTTATCTTTGACAAAGGAGGCAAGGATATACAATGGAAAAAAGACAACCTCTTTAACAAGTGGTGCTGGGAAAACTGGTCAACCACTTGTAAAAGAATGAAACTAGAACACTTTCTAACACCATACACAAAAATAAACTCAAGATGGATTAAATATCTAAATGTAAGATCAGAAAATATAAAACTCCTAGAGGAGAACATAGGCAAAACACTCTCCGACATAAATCACAGCAGGATCCTCTATGACCCACATCCGAGAATATTAGAAACAAAAGCAAAAATAAACAAATGGGACCTAACGAAACTTAAAAGCTTTTGCACAACAAAGGAAACTATAAGCAAGGTAAAAAGACAGCCCTCAGATTGGGAGAAAATAATAGCAAACGAAGCAACAAAGGATTAATCTAAAAAATATACAAGCAACTCCTCCAGCTCAACTCCAGAAAAATAAATGATCCAATCAAAAAATGGGCCAAAGAACTAAACAGACATTTCTCCAAGGAAGACATACAGATGGCTAACAAACACATGAAAAGATGCTCAACATCACTCATTATCAGAGAAATGCAAATCAAAACCACAATGAGGTACCATTACACGCCAGTCAGGATGGCTGCTATCCAAAAGTCTACAAGCAATAAATCCTGGAGAGGGTGTGGAGAAAAGGGAATCCTCTTACACTGTTGGTGGGAATGCAAATTAGTACAGCCACTATGGAAAACAGTGTGGAGATTTCTTAAAAAGCTGGAAATAGAACTGCCATATGACCCAGCAATCCCACTTCTGGGCATACACACTGAGGAAATCAGATCTGAAAGAGACATGTGCACCCCAATGTTCATCACAGCACTGTTTATAATAGCCAGGACATGGACGCAACCCAGATGACCATCAGCAGACGAATGGATGAGGAAGCTGTGGTACATATACACCATGGAATATTACTCAGCCATTAAAAAGAATTCATTTGAATCAGTTCTAATGAGATGGAGGAAACTGGAGCCCATTATACAGAGTGAAGTAAGCCAGAAAGATAAAGACCATTACAGCATACTAACACATATATATGGAATTTAGAAAGATGGTAATGATAACCCTATATGCAAAACAGAAAAAGAGACTCAGATGTATAGAACAGACTTGTGGACTCTGGGAGAAGGCGAGGGTGGGATGTTTCAAGAGAACAGCATTGAAACATGTATACTATCTAGGGTGAAACCAATCACCAGCCCAGGTTGGGTGCATGAGACAAGTGCTCGGGCCTGGTGCACTGGGAAGACCCAGAGGAATCGGGTGGAGAGGGAGGTGGGAAGGGGGACTGGGATGGGGAATATATGTAAATCCATGGCTAATTCATTTCAATGTATGACAAAAACCACTGCAATGATGTAAAGTAATTAGCCTTCAACTAATAAAAATAAATGGAAAAAAAAAAGTCAACCTCAAAAAAAACCAAAAAGCAAAAACAAAAACAAATAATAAAAAAAAAAAAAACAACAAAAAAAGAGTTGAAAACAACTGACAAACTGATCTTGCACACATTCTATTACAAAAGCCTAAATAAGGGCACAGAAAAGGGTGATATACAGTAAAAGAAATAAAAAGTAATCCTGTAAATTTTCTAATTGAAAGAAACAGCACCATCATATTTTAAATGTTCCGAAATAGATGGTGGTGGTGGTGGTTTAGTCACTAAGTTGTGTCCGACTCTTGCGACCCCATGAATTGTAGCCCACCAGGTTCCTCTGTCCATGAGTTTCTCCAAGCAAGAATACTGGAGTAGGTTGCCATTTCCTTCTCCCGGGAAAGAGACATACGTTTTTGACAAATAACGAAAATGATGTTATTCAAGGCACCTAACTCTTACATTTTTAATATCCCATGAATTAATAAGGGCTAATCACCTCTTGGGAGTTAAAATGATATGTATAAGGATGAAGAGGCTACAAAACCAACAACCGTCAGAAGCAACAGATTCCCCTATGACCTAAGTGTTAGAAATCAGTTTTCTTATCTTGTAGCACATGGGCCACTAGTATATCTCCAGGTGGTGCTTGGGCTAATCCAAAAAGTATATCTCACAAAAATATGTGCTGTTTTATGAATGTGTATTTTCTACTACCAATTCAATTCTGCGTTAAAAAGCAAAATCTAAACTTCATTATATCCAAAGTAGTGATTATCTTGTCTAAAAATAATAAAAAAAATAATGTTTTTGTTTTGTGTTGTTTCATTTTGTTTTTGTTTTATTATTGTTTTAGTTTGAAGAAAACCATCAGGAAAAGAAATGCCTTTACAATAGTGGGTTGTTTTGTTTTATACTCTTGTGAGTGCTCATTGTCCAAAGTATAGAAAAAACATTCTGTGTATTCTCACAGCAATCATGCCAGATTTAGATTCTTTTCTTAGTTTTCTTTATATTTTTAATATTTTTTGAAGTAAAAATTTGCTATAAATGTGCTTTGGTGCTTCAGTGTACAAATGTGCCAATAGTTTCTATCAAAATAACCAGTGTCAATGCCATTTTTCTACAAGACTTTAGGTCATCTATGGAAGAAAACAAACGATTACACCACAAGCCAAAGTATTGATAATATGAAGACTTGCTAATTAGGTCCATAATTTGTTCAAATTTCCTGTAACTCAAAGTTTAAGGACATAATCTGATTTGAAAACCACTGATAGATCCATTGATTACAGCTAGATTTCTTACCCCTAATGGTAAGAACCTGGAAACCATCAGTTCAGTTCAGTAGCTCAGTAGTGTCAACTCTTTGCGACCCCATGGACTGCAGCACGACAGGCTTCCCTGTCCATCACCAACTCCTGGAGCTTACTCAAACTCATGTCCATTGAGTCAGTGATGCCATCCAGCCATCTCATCCTCTGTCGTCCTCTTCTCCTCCCACCTTCAATCTTTCCCAGCATCAGGGTCTTTTCAAATGAGTCAGGTTTTGCATCAGGTGGCCAAAGTATTGGAGTTTCAGCTTCAGCACCAGTCCTTCCAATGGATATTCAAGGCTGATTTCTTTTAGGATGGACTGGTTGGATCTCTTTGCAGTCCAAGAGACTCTCAAGAGTCTTCTCCAACATCAAAGTTCAAAATAATAAATTCTTCAGCATTCAGCTATCTTTAGAGTCCAACTTTCACATCCACACATGACTAATTGAAAACCAATAGCTTTGACTAGACAGACCTTTGTTGACAAAGTAATATCTCTGCTTTTTAATATGCTGTCTAGATTGGTCATAACTTTTCTTCCAAGGAGCAAGGATCTTTTAATTCCATGGCTGCAGTCACGATCTGCAGTAATTTTGGAGCCCCCAAAAAATAGTCTTTCATTGTTTCCACTATTTCTCCATCTATTTGCCATGAAGTGATGGGACCAGATACCATGATCATAGCTTTCTGAAAGTTGAGTTTTAAGCCAACTTTTTCACTCTCCTCTTTCATCAAGAGGTTCTTTAGTTCTTCTTCAGTTTCTGCCATAAGGGTGAGGTTATTGATATTTCTCCCGGCAATCTTGATTCCAGCCTGGGCTTCTTCCAGCTCAGTGTTTCTCATGATGTACTTTGCATGTAAGTTAAATAAGCAGGGTGACAATATACAGCCTTGACGTACTCCTTTCCCAATTTGGAACCAGTCTGTTGTTTCATGTCCAGTTCTAACTGTTGCTTTTTGACCTGCATACAGATTTCTCAGGAGGCAGGTCAGATGGTCTGGTATTCCCATCTCTTGAAGAATTTTCTACAGTTTGTTGTGATCCACACAGTGAAAGGCTTTGGCATAGTCAATAAAGCAGAAGTTGAAATCATTACAGAACTATAATTCAGAATCTCTAGGAGAGCAGCCTCAAAATCCATATGATTTATAAGCTTACTAACCGACTCTTATAAACTGGCAAACTTGGAAAACAAGCAGGTTAGTGCATAATACAAACAATGTGAAAAATGTGATTTGTATCATCTCATTGCTTACCTTTCTTTTACTCTATAACCACAGATATTATTGGTAAAACCAAACATTTGTACAACACATATGTGATATACTTCTGATGGACATGCCCAGGACTTGAACCAATACACTACATGCTCAGGGGACAAATAGTCTGTTTCCTAGGTGAAAAGTGAGAGTGTTTGTCATTCAGTCATGTCTGACTCTTTGCAACCCCATCTCTCTCCATGGAAATTTCCAGGCAAGAACATTGGAGTGGGTAGCCATTCCCTTTTTCAGTGGAGCTTCTTGACTCAGGAATCAAACCCTGGTCACCTATATTGAAGCAAATTCTTTACTGTCTGAACCACCAGGGAAGCCCAGGTTCCTAGGTATGACCATATTACTAATCTGTTGACAGTAAGCTATTTTATGTAATTACTTGTTTCATTATTGTCATCTGTACAGATAATCAAATTTGGCAAATACAGTCACATTTTTTGTCAGTTTGTTGCAGACATTCAAACATATCTGCAGCAAGTAATTTATCTGTTTGGCAGGCTAAGTATCTCAGAGCCTTGCCCTCTCAAACTCAAGCTGTCAGGCCACGAAGCATGCTCAAAGAACTGTGGGATTCTGAACATCATAGATTCAGAAACACTCTTTTAAAAAATAAATGTCATATTTTATTCAAATTCTGATGAATTTACTAATGCCTCTAAAAAGCAGAACTATAAAAATCTAACCATCAGCACACATGAACATGCAAGAAACTTAGAGGTGCAAGGAATATGCTATGACCACCAGAAATTGGTAGATAAATATTCCCATTCCCTGTCCTTCTAGATGACAATTGTGCATGACAAGTCCTTTGAGAGAAAAATTATACATGACTCCACAGATGATTCTGATGGACATGAGCATCAATCCAGGATAGGAAGGACCACTTTGAAATGATCCTTGGATTTACTTCCTCCTCTTAACTGTTATTGTCTAATTATTCTGAATCTCCTCACTCTTGGGATTCACTACTCAAGTAAATGACTTTGTTAATGACTTTTTCATAGTCTATGCTTTGTGGGGAAACTCAGGGAAAATTATATTTTCATCCCTGCTTTTAAAAATCGTAATTGTTTATTTCAGCTTTATTGAGATATAATTGATGTAGAAGAATGTAAGCTTAACAGGTACAACATAGTAATCTGTAACACTTTTATATGGCAAAATGTTTACCACAATAAGCCTAGTTAACATCCCCATCAACTCACATGATTAGCACTTAATTTTTGTGGTGAAAACATTTAATACCTAATATTTTAGCAATGTTCAAGTATATAATAAACTATTGTTAAATATAATCACCAAGTTTTTTGACAGATCCCCAAGCTCATTCAACTTATGACTGCAATTTTGTACATTTTCACTGATATGTCCCCGTTTCCCCCACCAGCACCTGCCTGATCATTATGTAGTGACCTTCTTTGTCTCTTGTAACAGTCTTTATTTTAGTCTGCTTTATCTAATATGAGTATTGCTACTTCAGCTTCCGTTTGATTTTCATTTGAGAGGAATATATTTTTCTATCACCTCATGTTCAGCCTGATTCTGTCCCTAGGACTGAAGTGGGTCTGTTTTAGACAGCATACAAATGGGTCTTGATTTTGTATCCATTCAGCAAGTCTGTGTCTTTGGTTGAAGTATATGGTCCATTTATGTATAAAGCAATTGTCAATATGTATATTCCTATTGCCAGTTTCTTCTTGTAGGTCTTTTCCTTCTCTTGTGTTTCCTGCCTAGAGAAGTTCCTTTAGCATTTGTTGTAAATTAGTTCGGTGGTGCTGCATTCTCTTAGCTTTTGCTTGTGTGTAAAGCCTTAGATTTCTCTTTGAATATGAATGATATCCTTGCTTGTTTGGGTAGTATTGGTTGTAGATTTTTTGCTTTCATCACTCCCTTCTGTCCTACAGAGTTACTGCTGAAAAATCTGCTGATAATCTTGAAAGGATTCCCTAGTATATTACTATTTGTTTTTCCCTGGTGACCTTTAGTATTTTTCCTTTGCATTTAATTATTGTTAGTTTGATTGATATATGTCTCAGTGTGCTTTTCCTTGGGGTTATCCTGAATGGGACTCTCTGTGCTTCCTGGACTTGGGTGACTATTACCTTTCCCATGATAGAGAAGTTTTCAACTACAATCTTTTCAAACATTTTCTCAGACCCCTTCGCCTTCTTTTCTTCTTCTGGAGCAGCTATAATTTGAATGCTGATGTATTTAATGTTGTCTTAGAAGCATCTGAGACTATCCTCATTTCATTTCATTTTTTTTTTTTTATTCTGCTCCATGGCAGTGATTTTCAACATTCTGTCTCCCAGCTAAATTATCCATTGTTCTGTCCCACTTATACTGCAACTGATTATTTATAGTGTATTTTTCATATCAATTATAGTGTTATTTATCACTGCTTGTTTGTTCATTAGTTCTTCTAAATTCTCATTAAACATTTCTTGTATTTTCATAATCCATGCCTCCATTCTTTTTCTGAGATCTTGGTTCGTCTTTAATAACATTACTTAGAATTATTTTTCAGGTAGTTTGTCTATTTCCTCTTCATTTATTTGGTTTTGTGGTTTTTTACTTTTCTTTTTTGTCTCTGACATATTTATCTGTTTAATCATTTTGTCTAACTTACTATATTCATGGTCTCCTTTCCACGGTTACTGGGTTGTAGTTCCTCTTGCTTCTGCTGCCTGCCCCTTAGTAGTAGAGGGTGGTCCCTTGGTAGAAGCTTGGGTAGGCTTCCTGGTGGGAGGGACTGATGCCTGTGCTGTGGTGGATTCAACTGAGTCTTGTCCCTCTGATGGGCAGGGCTGCATCAGGTGGTGTATTTTGGGTGTCTGTGAGCTTATTAGACATTTAGGTAGCCTGTCTCCTGATGGATGGGATTGTGTTCCTATCTTGCTGCTTTGTTTTGTTTTTATTCATGAGACATCCAGCAGTGGAGCCTGAAGGAAGTTGGGAAAGCAAGTTCTTGGAGTTGATATGGAGACCTCCAGGAGAGACCATGCTGATTAATGTTCCCCTTTACTGGGAATTCTCAGGGGTCTAGCATCTTTGACTAGATGTTCCCATCTTTGTTCCTAAGGCTCAACCACTGGCTGGGGAACAAACACGCTGGAAGCAGCATGGCATAGCCAAAAAAAAAAAGAAAGAAAGAAAGAAGAAAAGGAAAAGTAAGCAAACAGGAAACCAAAATCAAAGGCAAAAGGTAAAAGTAAATCAAAACAAAAATAAAGAAAAAGACAAAAAATAAAACAAAGAAAATGAAAATAAAAAGAACACCCAAACATAAAAAAATAAAAAATAATTCAATGATACAAAAAGCACTAGAAACAAATCTAAGTAAAACAAAAAGAGTAGAAAGCAAACTAATAAAGAGGCAAAGAAAACATAAAATAAATTGATAAAAAGGATCAGAAAAGAAAGAAAAAAATAAAACAAATCAAAGAACAAAAAGAAAAAGAAGTAAAAAAAAAAATCAACTACAACAGAAAGTAATGTAAAAATAGAAAAACTAAAACTATACTAAAGCTTTAAAAGAAAAAAAATAAAACTAATAAAACAACAGAAAAATAAAAGAAAAAGAAAATAACAGTAACAGGGGTGGTCATAAGATGGTAGAGGAATAGTACAGGCAGACCACTTTCTACTCCACAAATTCATCAAAAGTTCATTTGAACTCTGAGCAAATACCACAAAATAACATCTAAACACTGGCGGAGGACACCAGGCACCCAGAAAGGGAGTTCATTGTCTTCAAAAAGAGGTAGGACAAAATATAAAAGATAAAGAGAGATACTGTTCTCTTGAAACATCCCACCCTCGCCTTCTCCCAGAGTCCACAAGTCTGTTCTATACATCTGAGTCTCTTTTTCTGTTTTGCATATAGGGTTATCATTACCATCTTTCTAAATTCCATATATATGTGTTAGTATACTGTAATGCTCTTTATCTTTCTGGCTTACTTTGCTCTGTATATTGGGCTCCAGTTTCATCCATCTCATTAGAACTGATTCAAATGAATTATTTTTAATGGCTGAGTAATAATCCATGGTGTATATGTACCACAGCTTCCTCATCCATTCGTCTGCTGATGGGCATCTAGGTTGCTTCCATGTCCTGGCTATTATAAACAGATCACCAGCCCAGGTTGGGTGCATGAGACAAGTGCTCAGGCCTGGTGCACTGGGAAGACTCAGAGGGATCGGGTGGAGAGGGAGGTAGGAGGGGGGACCGGGATGGGAATACATGTAAATCCATGGCTAATTCATTTCAATGTATGACAAAAACCACTGCAATGATGTAAAGTAATTAGCCTCCAACTAATAAAAAAAATGCAAAAAAAAAAAAAAAAAGAGTCAAAAACAAAACAAAACAAAAAAAGATAAAGAGAGAGAAAAGAGTTAGGGACAGAGACCCATCCTGGGGAGGGAGTTATAAAAGAGGAAAAGTTTCCAAACACCCTGAAACAATCCCACCAGTGGTCTGTGGGGAGTTTTAGAATCTCAGAGGGCAACATAACTGGGAGGAAAAAAAACAAATAAATAAAACCCACAGATTAAGGGCCTAACTACAACTCCCAGTGGAGAAGTAGCCCAGACACTCGTGTCTGCCACCAGTAAGCAGGGGCTGAACAGGGAGGTGCACACTGCATTGATTAGGGTAATGACCAGGCCTGAATGGGCCGAGGGCAATCTGAGGTAGCTAACATGAGATATCAACCCCAAACCATGGAATAGCCAGAGAGAAGGAAAAAAAAAAAGAGGAGAGAGAGAACTTTCCCATGAAAAACTAAACTAAGGCACTGCCGGGCCTGCTCACAGAACAAAAGACCAAGTGAATACCAGAGGAGAGCCAGCAGGCTGTGGACTGACCAATCCCCCACCAGAGGCAGGGAGGCAGGCAGGTGACAGCCAGAATGGAAGGCAAGGAGTAAACTCAGCCTCAGAGACGGCAGCCTCTATCAAACTGTGAGCAGGCTCCCAGATGTTAACCAAGTATTCCTGGGATCCTGGACAGTTGATATCCATCAGGAGGGTCGTGGCCAGAGATCAACTCCTCAGAGGAGAGACTTGGCACACCTGAGATGGAGCTCCCACTGCACATCCAGGAAACTGAATGCTGGGACCAGTAAGGTGATAAGATGCACTGCCCCACCTGGGGAGTGTGTGCTCACCAAGCACCTGGTCGCCTGAGCTGCTCAGACCTGGGAAGGGCACAAAACGCAGGCCCAACCGAGTCTGTGCCTTTGTGGAGTACCCGAGAACCTGAACCTGAGTGGCTTAGACCTGGGAAGTGCACGCAACCCAGGGCCTGCCTTAGACAGTTCCCCTGCAGAGCAACCTGGAGCCTAAGCAGTGTAGACCTGGAAAGCACACATGCCGTGAGCGGGGGCAAACCCAGTGTGGCCCAGACACTGCGAGCACTCCCCACACACACCAGTGATATTTGTTTGCAGTGTTCCTCCCTCCCTGCAGCACAATTGAACAAGTGAGCCTAAATAAATGACCACCTTTGCCCCCTTGTGTCAGGGTGGAAATTAGATACTGAAGAGACTTGCAAACAGAGGAAGCCAAAATAAACAAAGAGGGAACCACTTTGGAAGTGACAGGTGCAACAGATTAAAACCCTGTAGTTAGCATTGGCTACATTGGAAGGGACCTATAGACCTTGAGAAGAAGTATAAGCTGGAACAAGGAACTATCTGAAACTGAACTGACCTCACACTGCCCTCAACAGCTCCAGAGAAATTCCTAGATATATTTTACTATTATAATTATTTTATTTTTTTATTTTTAAGTTATTTATAACTCCTTTAATTTTCATTTTTAAAATCTATTTCCTTGCAAAAAAAGACCTTATTTTTAAAGCAAATTTATATATATATAACTTTTGTGATTTTTTTTTTTAATTTTGTATTTTTGAGAGCCTAACTTCTACTCTAGATTTTTTATCTTTGCTTTTTGGTATTTGTTATCAATTCTGTACCTTTAAGAGCCCAATCTTCAATATCGAATTTTACTTAGGAGTGTGATTACTGGCTTGATTGCTCTCTCCCCATTTGACTCTCCTTTTTCTCCCCCAGGTCACCTGTATCTCATCCTTCCCTTTTCTCTTCTCTGCTTAAATCTGTGAATCTCTTTTGGTGTTCTGGCCTGTGGAGAACACTTAAGGAACTGACCACAGGCTAGACTGGTCTCTCTCCTTTTGACTCCCCCTCCTCTCCTCCTGGTCACCTCTATCTCCTTCCTCCCTCTTCTCTTCTCTATGGAACTCCATGAACCTCTCTGAGTGTTCCAGACTGTGGAGAGCACATAGGGAATTGATTACTGGCTAGATTGCTCTCTCCCCTTTTGATTTTAAAGTAAAGATTGTTACAAGAGTCAAGGAAAGATACTACACAATTAACAAGGGATCAATCCAAGAAGAAGATGTAACAACTGTAAACATATATGCATCTAGTAGGAGCATCTCAATATATCAGGCAAATGATAAAATCATAGAACAAGAAATTAACAATAATATAATAATATTGAGGTACTTTAACACCTAGCAAACCAATGGACAGACTCCAGAAAGAAAATTTATAAGGAAGCAGAAGCCTTACATGATACATTAGACCACCTAAACTATTGACATTTATAGGACATTCCATCTGAAAGCAGCAGAATATACTTTCTTCTCAAGTGCATATGGAATATTCTCCAGGATAGATTACATCTTCAGTTGCAAATCAAGACTTGGTAAATGTTAGAAAATTGAAATAATATCACAGATCTTTTCTGACAACTCTATGTGATTACAAATCAGTTACGGGGGGGGAAAGTAAAAACACCAACATATGGAGGCTAAACAGTATGTGACTAAATAATCAATGGAGAACTGAAGAAATCAAGAGGAAATAAAAAAAAATGCCTAGAGACAATGAAAACAAAAGTACAAGTATCCTCCCCTTCCTTCTGCCTCCCCTAACCCCAGACCACCTGAGAGTCATTATTGGAATCCTAGGGATGGGTGGTAATCTACGGGATGCTGTAGAATGCCTCCTGATGAGAGAATTTGGTGAGGATTTTTCATCTCAGCCTCAGTGTAGAAGGGGAAATTGATCAATTCTACAGTTCATAAGTGGTACACAGCTTTCTCCAGTGGCTTCCTAAAGGTATGTGGTGGCAAAGTGCTAGAATTCTTCTGACCTTCAGAACTGAGGGCCATGATTGTGGGGAACAACAGCTACAACTGGGAGGAACTGGAAGAGACTGCCATCTACAAGGGTAATTACTCAGGCACACATCCCGCCATGAAACTATTCTGGGAAACATTTCATTGAGTTCCCACTGGAGAATGTTCTGTTGTTCCTGATGGGCAGCAATTGTATTCCCATCTATAGCATGGCCAGCCTGCAGATCATAATCCAGTCCACAGCCAACGGAGAGAAGTATTTGCCCGTGGCCCACACTTGCTACAACCTTCTTGACCTCCCCAAGTACAGAAGCAAAGAGGTCCTGCAGGCATGGCTGACTCAGGCCCTCAACAACTACAAGGGGTTCAGTTTGGCCTGAGTACCCCAGCTTGCCTCAGATTTCCCTTCCTTCCTCAACATCCACAGCAAGGGCCATACAGAAAATCATAGGGAGTGAGTTCTATTATTATTATTTATTTATTTATTTATTTTACTGCATAGTGAGTTGGAACTTTTGAATCCCAAACCGGGACCGAACTTCCCAGTGTCCCTTGCACTTGTGACTATGTTTTATTCTGTTGGATAAAATGGCAGTAGATTTTTAAACTCTCGTTTCCCAAATCTTTCTCTCAGCCCTGATCTTTCCTTCTAACACTTCCTTGTCCTTCTTCCGACTTCTCATTCCTCTGCAAGAATGATTTGACTGACCCATCCTTTCTCTCCTGCACATGTAGAACATCTTTCTCTGCAGCCTTGGAAATGCTCCTGGCTTGTTGCAGCCCAACCCTCAGGACTGAGGAGGAAAGGACTACTTCAGAAATTCCCAAGCCCAACAAGCTGAGTGTGGGTCCATGACTTTGGCAGAACTCTTGAGAATTTATGGGAGCCTTTAACAAACATACCTTGTTTTTTTTTTGTTTGTTTGTTTGTTTATTTTTTTAAAGTTCTTGAAGGCCTAGTTGTCTCCCTGTGGCTCTGCCTGTTCTCTGCCCTCCTCAAAGCTGTGTGGAGCCGCTTGACTTTACAGCTGAGCTGAATTTTGTCAGGTTGCTCCGCTAAGCCCTTCTGACAACAAGATGAGGTCCCCCATCCTCTTCCATCATTTTGTTTTTTTGGAGAAAGTCACATTAATTTTTTAAGGAGTATTTTATCCTTAAAAAGTAGAAAAAAATAAATTTCTTGTCCCTTTCTGTAAATATCACTTTCTGTCTCTACCACTTTGTCTTTCCTCCCCACCTGCAACTTTTTATCACATTCTGTTACCTGACAATGTGCCCTTCCTCTCCTAGTGAATGCATGCAGTCTATTTTAGTTATTATTTCTATTTAAATTGCAACTATTTCTACTCAGAATTTTCCCCCTCTTCCCTAATTGCTAAGACTTAAGAACATACTTTATTATTGAACTTTTGTTTATTGCATTTGAAATGTTTGTTTACAATGGGATGTTAGGGATTGTGTTTGAAGCAAATATGCATATTTATTTAGTTTTTTTTTTTTTAAGCACAATGATCTATGGGATGCATCAAGAGCAATTCTAAGAGGGAAGTCTATAGCAATTCAATCCTACTTCAGAAAACAAGGGACAACTCAAATAAACAACATATCTTACACCTAAAGCAACTAAAGAAAGAAGAATATGGGAAAACTGGTCAACCACTTGTAAAATAATGAAACTAGAACACTCTCTAACACCATACACAACAAATAAACTGAAAATGGATTAAAGATCAAAATGTAAGACCAGAAACTATAAAACTCCTAGAGGAGAACATAGGCAAAACACTCTCCGACATAAATCACAGCAGGATCCTCTATGACCGACCTCCCGGAATATTGGAAATAAAAGCAAAAATAAACAAACGGGGCCTAATAAAACTTAAAGCTTTTGCACAACAAAGGAAGCTATAAGCAAGGTGAAAAGACAGCCTTCAGATTGGGAGAAAATAATAGCAAATGAAGAAACAGACAAAGGATTAATCTCAAAAATATACAAGCAACTCCTCCAGCTCAACTCCAGAAAAACAAATGACCCAATCAAAAAATGGGCCAAAGGTCTAAACGGACATTTCTCCAAAGAAGACATACAGATGGCTAGCAAACACATGAAAAGATACTCAACATCACACATTATCAAAGAAATGCAAATGAAAACCTCAATGAGGTACCATTACACACCAGTCAGAATGGCTATTATCCAAAAGTCTACAAGCAATAAATGCTGGAGAGGGTGTAGAGAAAAGGGAACCCTCTTACACTGTTGGTGGGGATGCAAACTAGTACAGCCCCTATGGAAAAAAGTGTGGAGATTCCTTAAAAAACTGGAAATAGAACTGCCATATGACCCAGCAATCCCACTCCTGGGCATACACACCAAGGAAACCAGATCTGAAAGAGACACGTGTACCCCAATGTTCATCACAGCACTGTTTATAATTGCCAGGACATGGAAGCAACCTAGATGCCCATCAGCAGACGAATGGATAAGGAAGCTGTGGTACATATACACTATGGATTATTACTCAGCCATTAAAAAGAATTCATTTGAATCCAGTTCTAATGAGATGGATGAAACTGGAGCCCATTATACAGAGTGAAGTAAGCCAGAAAGAAAAACACCAATACAGTATACTAACACATATATATATTGAATTTTAAAAGATGATAATGATAACCCTATATGCAAAACAGAAAAAGAGACACAGATGTACAAAGCAGAATTTTAGACTCTGTGGGAGAAGGCAAAGGTGGGAGGTTCAGAGAGAACAGCATTGAAACAAGTGTACTATCAAGGGTGAAACAGATCACCAGCCCAGGTTGGATGCATGAGACAAGTGCTCAGGGCTGGTGCACTGAGAAGACCCAGAGGGATGGGATGCAAAGGGAGGCGGGAGGCGGGATCGGGATGGGGAACACATGCAAATCCATGGCTGATTCATGTCAGTGTATGGCAAAAACCACTACAATATTGTAAACTAATTAGCCTCCAACTAATAAAAATAAATGGAAAACGATAAAAATTATGATCAAGCAAAAAGAAAAAAAGAAAGAAGAACAAACAAAATCCAAAGTTAGTAGAAGGAAAGAAATCATAAACATCAGAGCAGAAATAAATGAAATAGAGACAAATGAAATGATAGCAAAGATCAATGAAACTAACAGCTAGTTCTTTGAGAAGATTAGCAAAATTGATAAACCTTTAGACAGATTCATCAAGAAAAAAAAGGGAAAATGATGCAAATAAATACAATTAAAATGTAAAACAAGAAGTTACAGCTGATCCACTGAAATGAAAACGATCATAAGAAACACTACTATAAGCAGCTATATGTGAATAAAATGAGCAAACAGAAGAAATGTACATTCTTATAATGGTACAATCTCCTAATCCTAAATGAGGAAGAAATAGAAAATCTGAACAGAGCAGTAAACAGTTACTTAAATAAAATTGTTATTTTAAATCTCCCAACAAGAAGAAGTCAGGATGAGATGGCTTCACAGGCTAAAATTATCAAACAGTTAGTTTGATAGAAATCTATCAACAAAAAAGAAGAAAGAAAACTATCAAACTCATTCTATCGGGCTACCATCACCCTTATACCAAAACCAGAAAAATATATCACAAAAAAGAAAATTACAGGCCAATATCACTGATGAACAGTGATGGAAAAATCTTCACCAAATTGCAAACGGAATCCAACAATACATTAAAAGGATCATATATGAGAATCAGGTGGAGTTTATCACAGAGATGCAATGACTTTTCAATATTTACAAATAAATCAGTATATAACACACTAACAAATTGAAGGATAAAAAATGCGATCATCTCAATATGTGCATAAAAAAAAACTTTTGATGAAATTAAACACCCATTTATGACAAAAACTCTCCAGAACGTGAGCATAGAGGGAACATATTTCAACATAATAAAGGCCATATATGACAAAATCACAGTTGGCATCATATTCAACATAGAAACACTGAAAACATTTCCTCTAAGACCAGGAACAAAACAAAGATATTTACTCTTGCCACTATTATTCAACATAGACATAACAATCAGAGAAAAAAAGATGTGAAAAATCCAAGTTGAAAGACAGTAAAAAGGTCACTCTTTCCAGTTGAGTTGATACTATACATAGAAAATTCTAAAGATGCTACCAGAAAACTACTAGAGCTCATCAATGAATTTGGTAAAGTTGCAGGATACAAAATTAATATACAGAAATATCTTGCATTCCTATACAATAACACTGAAAGATCAGAAAGATAAATTAAGAAAGCAAAACATTTACTATTGCATGAAACAATAAAATTATGAATAAACCTCCCTAAGGAGGCAAAAGACCTGTACACTGAAAACTATAAGATGTTGATGAAAGAAATTAACAATGACACAAACAGTTGGAGAGATATACCATGCTCTTGGACTGGAAGAGCCAATATTGTCAAAATGATTATACTATCCAATGTCATCTACAGCTTCAATGCAATCCCTATCAAATTAAAACTGGCATTTTTTGCAGATCTAGAACAAAAAACTTCTTAAAATTTGTGTGGAAATGCAAAATACACATAACACAACAACATTCTTTAGAACAAAAAGTGAAGCTGGAGACATCAGGCTCCATAACTTCAGGCTATACACAAAGCTGGTATAAACACCTTGGTCCTGACACAAAATTAAAAATATATATCAATGGGACAGGATAGACATCCCAAATACAAACCCATGCTCTTATGGTCAAATGATCTATGATAAAGGAAGCAAGAATATACAATGGAGAAAAGACAATCTCTTCAATAAGTGGTGCTGAGAAAACTGGACAGCTACATATAAAAGAATGAAATTAGAATATTCTCTAACAACACACAAAAAAACAAGCCCCAAGTAGATTAAAAACCTAAGCCCAGATACTATAAAGCTTTCAGAGTAAAACTTAGGCCAAATATGTTTACTTTGAGGTAAATCACAGCAATATGTTTTGGATTGCCTCCAACTGCAATGAATATTTTTAAAAAAGGGTCCTAATTAAAGTCTTTTGGACAGCAAAGGAAGTCATAAATGAAATGAAAAGACAATCCACAAAATGGAAGAGAATATTTGCAAACAATGTGAACAACAAGGCATGAACCTCCAAAATATACAAACAGCTCATGCAGCTCAATATCCTAAGAATAAATAACCCAATCAAATAAAAAGGCAAAAGATTTGGATACTCATTTATTTAAAGAAAACAAGCAAATGGAAAAAAGCACATGAAAAGATGCTCAATATCACTGGTAATTAACGAAATCTGTATCAAAAGTACAATGAGGTATCACCTCACACAAGTCAGACTGCCCATCATCAAAATTTCTACAAACAATAAACATCAAAGAGGGTATGGAGAAAAGTGATATCTCCAACATTGTTGGTGGGAATGTAAATTGATACAAATACTATGGAAAACAGTATTTTTAGTTATTTACAAAATTAAAAATAGAGTTACCATATGATCCAGCAATCCCACTCCTGGGCAAATCATACTTCTAAAAGATACATGTACCAAATGATCATTGTAGCAGCATTATTTACAGTAGAAAAGAAGTTAAAGCAACCTAACTGCTTATTGGCAGATGAATGAATAAAGAAGGTGTGGTATACATAGACAATAATACTACTCAGTCATAAAGAAGGATGGAATAATGCCATTTGCGTCAACATGGATGGATCTAGAGATAATCAACTAAGTGAAATAAGTCAGGCAGTGAAAAACACATTTATCTTTACCAAAGGATAAAAGTGAGGGGGATATATTAGGAGGTGGGATTAACATATACAAAATACACACTAATATATGCATAAAGGTTAATCAAAAAAAGCCTACTGTATAGCACAGAAAACTCTACTCAGTACTCTGTAATAACCTATATGGGAAGTGAATCTGAAATATATATATATATATGTGTGTGTGTGTGTGTGTGTGTGTGTGTGTGTGTACACACATAAGCCTTTGCTGTACATCTGAAATAATCTGTTGTAAATCAACTATAATGGAATATAAAATAAAAATTTAAAAAGAAGTAATTAAGTGTTTTGTTGTTCATTCATTAACTTGTGTCCCATTCTTTGAGACCTTATAGACAGTAGCAGGCCAGACACCTCTGTTTTTAACTATGTCCTAGAGTTTGCTCAAACCCATGTCCATTGTGTCTGTAATGCTATATAACCAACTCATCCCCTGCTGATCCCTTCTCCTATTGCCTTCAGTCTTTCTCAGCATCAGGGTCTTTTCTAATGAGTTGAGTCTTTTCATCATGTGGTCAAAGGATTGGAGCTTCAGCTTCAGCAGCAGTTCTTCCAAAGAATAATCAGGATTTATTTCCATTAGAAATGACTGCTTTGATCCCCTTGCAGTCCAGGGGTCTCTCAAGGATTTTCTTCTGCACCACAATTCAAAATCATCAACAAGTTCCTCAATGCTGAGCATTCTTTATGGTCCAACACTTACATACGTATATGACTACTGCAAAAACCATAACTTGGAATATATAGACCTTTGCTAGCAAAATGGCGTCTCTGCTTTTTAAATCTCTGTTTGGGTTTGTCATAGTTTTCCTTTCAAGGAGCAAGCATCTTTTAGTTTAAATGATTTTGGAGCCCAACAAAATAAACTCTGTCACTATTTCCATTTTTTTCCATCTCTATTTGCCATGAAGTGATAGGAACAGACACCATGATCACCGTTTTTTTCTGTTGTTGTTGTTGCTGTTTTAAACCTTGAGTTTCAAGCCAGCTATTTCACTCTGTTCTTTCAACTTTATAAAGAGGTTCTTTCATTCCTCTTCATTTTCTGCAATTAAAGTGGTATCATATGCATATCTGAGGTTGTTGATATTTCTCCTGGCAACCCTCACTGTAGCTTGCAATACCTCCAGTCCAGAATATTTCATGATGTAATCTGCATATAAGTTAAAGCAGGGAAACAATATACATCCTTGTCATATTCATTTTCCAATTTTAAACCAGTCAGTTGTTCCATGCCTAGTTGACCGTTGCTTCTGGAAACAAATCCACATTCCTCAGGAGACAGGTAAGGTGGTCTGATACTCCCATCTCTTTAAGAATTTTCCACAGTTTGTTGTGATCCATACAGTCAAAAGTTTTAGCATAGTCAATGAAGCAGAAGTAGATGTTTTCGTTCCCCCACATCACCGCGGAACTCCCTTGATTTCCCTGTGATCCAACGAATCTTGGCAATTAGATCTCTGGTTCCTCTGACGCTTCAAAACCCAGCTTGTACATCTGGAAGTTCTCAATTTACATATTCATAAAGTCTAGCTTGAAGGACTTAGAGCATTTCCTTGTTAAAATGTGAAATGACCGTAATTGTACAGTAGTCTAAGCATTCTTTGGCATTGCCCTTCTTTGGGATTGGTATGAAAAACTGACCTTTTTCAGTCCTGTGGCCACTGAGGAGTTTTCCACGTTTGGTGACATATTGAGTGAAACACTTAGGCAGCAGCATCTTTTAGCATTTTAAATACCTCAGCTGGAATTCTGACACCCCCCACTAGCTTTCTTTTTAGTGCTGCTTCCTAAGGCCCATTTGACTTCACACTTCAACATGTCCTTCTCTGTGTAAGTGACCACGCCATTGTGGCTATCCTGGTCAAGTTCTTTCTTGTTTAGTTCTGTGTATTCTTGCCAACTCTTCTTGATCTCTTCTGCTTTCTGTTAGGTCCTTAATATTTCTGTCCTTTATCATACCCATCCTTACATGAAATATTCCCTTGATATTTCCAGTTTTCTTAAAGAGACTTCTAACCTTCCAAATTCCATTTCTTTCCTCTATTTCTTTGCATTGTTTATTTAGAAGGGCTTCCTATCTCTCTTTACTATTCTCTGGAACTCTTCATTCAGGTAACTATATGTTTCCCTTTCTCACTTATCTTTCATTTCTCTTCTTTCCTCAGTTATTTGTAAAACCTCCTGAGGCAATCATTTTGACTTCTTGCATTTCTTTTTCTTTCAGATGGTTATGATCACTGCCTTGTATACAATGTTGTGAACGATAATCCATAGTTCTTCAGGCACTCTGTATACCAGATATAATCCCTCGAAGCTATTTGTCACTTCCATGGTATAATTATAAAGGATTTCATTTATATCATACCTGAATGTCCTAGTAGCTTTCTCTAGTTTCCTCAATTTAAGCCTGAATTCTGCAATAAACAGCTCATGATCTGAGGCACAGTCAGCTTCAGGTCTTATTATTTCTGACTGTATAGAGTTTCTTCATCTTTGGCTGCAGAGAACATAATCAATCAGTATTGACTGTCACATGATGTTCATGTCTCTCGGGTTTTTGGAAATGGGTGTGTGCTATGACCAGCATGTTCTTTTGACAAAACTCTGGTGGCTTTCACCCTGATTCATTTTGTACTCCAAGGACAAACTTGCCTGTTATTCTGAATATCTCTTGATTTCCTACTTTTGCATTCCAATCCTCTATGAAGAAAATGACTTTTTTTTTGGTATTAGCTCTAGAAAATCTTTCAAGCTAGGCTTGAACTTACAAATGTACAAGCTGGATTTAGAAATTGCAGAGGAACCAGAAATCAAATTACTAACATGTGTTGTGTCATAGAAAACCAAGGAAATTCCAGAAAAAAATCTATTTTTGCTTAATTGACTATGCCAAAGTCAACTGGTTGATCTTTGACTGGGTTGATCACAAAAAGTTGTCGAAATTTCTTAAAGAGCTGGGAATACCAGACTACATTAGCTGCCTCCTGAAAAGCCTGTATGAAGCTCAATAAGCAACGTGAAACAACTGACTGTGACTGGATCAAAATCAGCAAAGGAATATGTCAAGGCTATATATTGCCATCCTGCTTATTTAACTTATATGCAGAGTACATCATGTGAAATGCTGGGCTGGATGAATCACAAGCTGGAATCAAGATTGCCAGGAGGAATATCAACAACCTCAGATATGCAGATGATACCACTCTAATGGCAGAAAATGAAGAGGAACTAAAGAGCCTATTGATGAGTTGTGAAAGAAGAGAGTGAAAAAGCTGGCCTAACATTCAACAACCTAAGATCATGGTATCTGATCCGATCACTCCATGTCAAATAGATGGGGGAAAAGTGGAAACAGTGACAGATTTTATTTTCTTGGGTTCCAAAATCACTGTGGATTGTGACTGCAGCCACAAAATTAAAAGACACTTTCTCCTAGGAAAAAAGGTATGACAAATCTAGACAGCTCATTAAAAAGCAGAGACATCACTTTGCCAAAGATCTGTATAGTAAAGCTATGTTTTTTCCAGTAGTCATATACGGAGGCTGAGCTCCAAAGAACTGATGCTTTCAAATTCTGGTGCTGGAGAAGACTCTTGAGAGTTTATGGGACAGCAAGATCAAACCAGTCAATCCTAAAGGAAGTCAACTCTAAATACTTATTGGAAGGACTTATGCTGAAGGTGAAACTCCAAAACTTGAGGTGAACAGCTAACTAATTGGAAAAGACCCTGATGCTGGGAAGGGATGAAGGTAAAAGAATAGGGCGACAGAGGATGAACTGTATTGGTTGAATCACTGATGCCAGAAGACAGTGAAGGACAGTTAAACCTAGAATCCTGGTGTGTTGCAGTTCATGGTGCTGCATAAAGCTGGAAACGAGTGGAGTAACTGAACAACTAGAAAGTACTGTTGGTCTTCATAGAACTGGTCAGCTTCAAATTCCTCTGCATCAGAGGTCGGGACATTGACTTGGATTATTGTGATGTTGAATGGTTTACCTTGGAGTGAAGCAAGATCATCCTAAAAGTAGATTAGTGATATCTTGGAAGTATGAAGGTTGGAGAGAGGATGCAGAGTGATTGCTAGTGGGTATAAGTTTACTTTTCAGTGGTCATCTCAGTTCAGTCCCCCAGGCTTCCCAGGCCATCACCAACTCCCAAAGCTTGCTCAAACTCATGTCCATTGAGTTGGTGATGCCATCCAACCATCTCATCCTCTGTTGTCCCTTTCTCCTCCTGCCTTCAATCTTTCCCAGCATCAGGGTCTTTTCAAATGAGTCAGTTCTTCGCATCAGGTGGCCAAAGTATTGGAGCTTCAGCTTCAGCATCAGTCTCTACAATGCACATTCAGGACTGATTTCTTTAGCATCGACTGGTTTGATCTCCTTGCAGTCCAAGGGACTCTCAAGAATCTTCTCCAACACCACAGTTCAAAAGCATCAATTCTTTGGTGCTCAGCCTTCTTCACGGTCCAACTCTCAGATCCAAACAATACTACTGGAAAAACCATAGCTTGGATTATACAGACCTTTGTTGGCAAAATAATGTCTCTGCTTCTTAATATGCTGTCTAGGCTGGTCACAGCTTTTCTTCCAAGGAGCAAGTGTTTATTAATTTCATGGAAACAGTCACCATCTCAGTGATTTTAGAACTCAAGAAAACAAAATTTGTCACTGTTTCCACTTTTTCTCCATGTATTTGCCATGAAGTGATGGGGGCAGATGCCATGGTTTAGTTATTTTGAATGCTGAGTTTTAAACCAACATTTTCACTCTCCTCTTTCACTTTCATCAAGAGGCTCTTTAGTTCTTCTTTGCTTTCTGCCATAAGGGTGGTGTCATCTGTGTATCTGAGGTTATTGATATTTCTCCTGGCAATCTTGATTCCCACTTGTGCTTCATCCAGCCTGGCATTTTGCATGATGTATTCTGCATATAAATTAAATAAGCAGGGTGACAATATATAGCCTTGATATACTCCTTTCCCAATTTTGAACCAGTCCATTGTTTCATGTCCAGTTCTAACTGTTGCTTCTTGACTTGTACGCAGATTTCTCAGGAGGTAGGTCAGGTGGTCTGGTATTCTTTCTCTAACAGTTTTCCTCAGTTTGTTGTCATCCACACACTGGAAAGCTTTCTCATAGTCAGTAAAGCAGGAGTACATGTTTTTCTGGAACTCTCTTGCTTTTTCTACCATCCAAAGAATGTTAGCAATTTGATCTCTGGTTCTTCTTCCTTATCTATATCCAGCTTGAACATCTGGAAGTTCTCAGCTCACATACTGTTGAAGCCTCACTTAGAGAATTTTGAGCTTTGCCTTATTAGTGTGTGAGATGACTGCAGCTGTGCAGTAGTTTGAACATTCTTTGGCATTGCCTTTCTTTGGGATTGGAATGAAAACTGACCTTTTCCAGTCCTGTGGTCACTGCTGAGTTTTCCAAATTTGCTGGCATATTGAGTGCAGCACTTTAACAGCATCATCTTTTAGGATTTGAAATATCTCAGCTGGAATTCCATCACCTCCACTAGCTTTGTTCTTAGTGATGCTTCCTAAGGCCCACCTGACTTCACATTCCAGGATATCTGACTCTAGGTGACGGATCACAGCATTGTGGTTATCTGGGTTATGAAGATCTTTTTTTTTTGTATAGTTCTTCTGTGTATTCTTGACACCTGTTCTTGATATCCTCAGCTTCTGTCAGGTCCATAACGTTTCTGTTTTTATTGTGTCCATCTTTGCATCAATATTGCTATCTTCATCTTTGCATGAAGATTGGTATCTCTAAGGTTTTTTTGAAGTGAACTCTAGTCTTTCCCATTCTAATGTTTTCCTCTCTTTCTTTGCATTGATCACTGAGGAAGCTTTCTTATCTCTCCTTGCTCTTCTTTGGAACCCTGCATTCAAATGGGTATATATTTCCTTTTCTTTTTTGCCTTTAGCTTTTCTTCTTTTCTCAGCTTTTGTAAGGCTCCCTCAGACAACCATTTTGCCTTTTTGTCTTTCTTTTTCTTGGAGATAGTCTTGATCTCTGCCTTTTGTACAGTGTCACAAACCTCCATTCATAGTTCTTCAGGTACTCATCAATCAGATCTGATCACTTGAATCTATCATCACTTCCACTGTATAATTGTAAAGGTTTAGTTTCATTCTTTTACAAGTGGTTGACCAGTTTTCCCAGCACCACTTGTTAAAGAGGTTGTCTTTTTTCCATTGTATATTCTTGCCTCCTTTGTCAAAGATAAGGTGTCCATAGGTTCGTGGATTTATCTCTGGGCTTTCTATTCTGTTCCATTGATCTATATTTCTGTCTTTGTGCCAGTACCATACTGTCTTGATGACTGTGGCTTTGTAGTATAGTCTGAAGTCAGGCAGGTTGAGACCTCCAGTTCCATTCTTCTTTCTCAAGATTACTTTGGCTATTCGAGGTTTTTTGTATTTCCATACAAATTGTGAAATTATTTTTTCTAGTTCTGTGAAAAATACCACTGGTAGCTTGATAGGAATTGCATTGAATCTATAGATTGCTTTGGGTAGTATAGCCATTTTTACAATATTGATTCTTCCAATCCATGAACACGGTATATTTCTCCATCTGGTTGTGTCCTCTTTGATTTCTTTCATCAGTGTTTTATAGTTTTCTATGTATAGGTCTTTTGTTTCTTTAGGTAGATACATTCCTAAGTATTTTATTCTTTTTGTTGCAATGGTGAATGGCATTGTTTCCTTAAGTTCTCTTTCTGTTTTCTCATTGTCAGTGTATAGGAGTGCAAGGGATTTCTGTGTGTTAATTTTATATCCTGCAACTTTACTATATTCATTGATTAGCCCTAGTAATTTTCTGGTAGAGTCTTTAGGGTTTTCTATGTAGAGGATCATGTCATCTGCAAACAGTGAAAGTTTCACGTCTTCTTTTCCTATCTAGATTCCTTTTACTTGTTTTTCTGCTCTGATTGCTGTGGACCAAACTTCCAAAACTATGTTGAATAGTAGTGGTGAGAATGGGCACCCTTGTAAAAGAATGAAACTAGAACACTTTCTAACACCATACACAAAAATAAAATCAAAATGGATTAAAGATCTAAATGTAAGACCAGAAACTATAAAACTCCTAGAGTAGAACATAGGCAAAACACTCTCCGACATAAATCACAGCAGGATCCTCTATGACCCACCTCCCAGAATATTGGAAATAAAAGCAAAAATAAACAAATGGGACCTAATGAAACTTAAAAGCTTTTGCACAACAAAGGAAACTATAAGTAAGGTGAAAAGACAGCCCTCAGATTGGGAGAAAATATAGCAAATGAAGCAACAGAAAAAGGATTAATCTCAAAAATATGCAAGCAACACATCCAGCTCAATTCCAGAAAAGTAAATGACCCAATCAAAAAATGGGTCAAAGACCTAAACAGACATTTCTCCAAAGAGGACATACAGATGGTAACAAACACATGAAAAGATGTTCAACATCACTCATTATCAGATAAATGCAAATCAAAACCACAATGAGGTACCATTACACGCCAGTCAGGATGGCTGCTATCCAAAAGTCTACAAGCAATAAATGCTGGAGAGGGTGTGGAGAAAAGGGAACCCTCTTACACTGTTGATGGGAATGCAAACTAGTACAGCCGTTATGGAGAACAGTGTGGAGATTTCTTAAAAAACTGGAAATAGAACTGCCATATGACCCAGCAATCCCACTCCTGGGCATACACACCAAGGAAACCAGATCTGAAAGAGACACGTGCACCCCCAATGTTCATTGCAGCACTGTTTATAATAGCCAGGACATGGAAGCAACCTAGATGCCCATCAGCAGACGAATGGATGAGGAAGCTGTGGTACATATACACCATGGAATATTACTCAGCCATTAAAAAGAATTCATTTGAATCAGTTCTAATGAGATGGGTGAAACTGAAGCCCATTATACAGAGTGAAGTAAACCAGAAAGATAAAGACCATTACAGTATACTAGCACATATATATGGAATTTAGAATGATGGTAATGGTAACCCTATATGCAAAACAGAAAAAGAGACAGAGGTGTACAGAACAGACTTTTGGTCTCTTTGGGAGAAGGCGAGGGTGGGATGTTTCTAGAGAACAGCATTGAAACATGTATATTATCTAGGTTGAAACAGATCACCAGCCCAGGTTGGATGCATGAGACAAGTGCTTGGGCCTGGTGCACTGGGAAGACCCAGAGGGATCGGGTAGAGAGGGAAGTGGGGGGGGGGGGGGGATCGGGATGGGGAATACATGTAAATCCATGGCTGAATCATGTCCGTGTATGGCAAAAACCACTACAATATTGTAAAGTAATTAGCCTCCAACTAATAAAAATAAATGAAAAAAAATTAAAAATAATAAAGTTTTCAGTGATATCTGAATGCTCTAGTGATTTTCCCTATTTTATTCAGTTTAAGTTTGAATTTGGTAATAAAGAGTTCATGATCTGAGCCACAGTCAGCTCTTGGTCTTGTTTTTGCTGACTGTATAGAACTGAACCTTCTTTGGCTGCAATGAACATGATCAATCTGATTTCAGTATTGACCATATGGTGATGTGCGTGGATAGAGTCATCTCTTGTGCTGTTGTAAAGGTGTTTGTTATGATCAGTACGTTCTCTTCACAAAACTGTGTTAGCCTTTGTTCTGTTTCATTTTGTACTCCAAGCCCGAATTTGCCTGTTATTCCAGGTATCTCTTGACTGCCTACTTTTGCATTCTATTTCCAAAAATAAAAGTGACATCTTTTTAGGGGCGTTAACTCTAAAATGTCTTGTATATCTTAATAGAACTATTCAACTTCAGCTTCTTCAGCATTACTGTTTGGGGCATAGACTTGGATTACTGTAATATTGAATGGTTTGCCTTGGAAAGCAAACAGAGATCATTCTGTCGTTTTTGAGATTGCACCCAAGTACTGCATTTCAGACTCTTTTGTTGACTATGAGAGCTACTCCATTTCTTCTAAGGGATTCTTGCCCACAGTAGTAGATATAATGGTCATCTGAATTAAAATCACCCGTTCCAATCCATTTTAATTCACTGATTCCTAAAATGCCACTGTTTACTCTTGCCATCTCCTGTTTGACCACTTCTAATTTACCTTGGTTCATGGACCTAACATTCCAGGTTCCTATGCAATATCGTTCTTTACAACATTGGACTTTACTTCCATCACCAGTCACAGAAACAACTGGGCATTGTTTTCTCTGGCTCCATCTCTTCATTCTATCTGGAGTTCTTCCTCCACTCTTCTCCAGTAGCATATTTGGCACCTACCAACCTGAGGAGAAGGGGGTGACAGAGGATGAGATGGTTGGATGGCATCACTGACTCAATGGACATGAATTTGAGTAAAATCCAGGAGTTGGTGATAGACAGGGAAGCCTAATGTGCTGTATTCCATTGGATCACAAAGAGTTGGACTCGACTGAGTGACATAACTAAACTGAACTGACCTTGGAGTTCATCTTTCAGTGTTATATATTTTTGCCAATTCATCCTCTTAATGGGATTCCCAAGACAAGAATGCTAAGTGGTTTACCATTCCCTCCTCCAGTGGACCACATTTTGTCAGATCTCTCCACCATGACCCATCTGTTTTGTGTGGCATTATACAGCATGGCTCATAGTTTCATTGAGTTAGACAAGGCTGTGGTCCACGTGATCAGTTTGATTAGTTTTCTCTGTGTGTGGGTATCATTCTGTTTGCCCTCTGATGGATACCTCTAGGTATTTCTTTCTTTTGATTAAATGGTAAATGGCATCATTTGCTTAATTTCTCTTTCTAATCTTTCATTGATAGTGTATAGAAATGCAAAAGATTTTTTCCTATTAAGATTGATGAGTTCTAGCAGTCTTCTAGACTACTAGATTGCACTCATTTTACACCGTAGTAAAGTAATGCTTAAAATTCTCCAAGCCAGGCTTCAGCAATACATGAACTGCAAACTTCCAGATGTTCAAGATTGTTTGAGAAAAGGCAGAGGAACCAGAAATCAAATTGCCAACATCTGCTGGATCATAAAAAAAGCAAGAGGGTTCCAGAAAAACATATATTTCTGCTTTATTGACTGTGACAAAGCCTTTGACTCTGTGGATCACAATAAACTGTTTAAAATTCTGAAAGAGATGGGAATACCAGACCACCTGACCTGCCTCTTGAGAAACCTGTATGCAGGTCAGGAAGCAACAGTTAGAACTAGACATGGAACAACAGACTGGTTCCAAATAGGAAAAAGAGTATGTCAAGGCTGTATACTGTCACCCTGATTTTTAACTTCTATGCAGAGTATATCATGAGAAACGCTTGGCTTGAGGAAGCCCAAGCTGGAGTCAAGATTATCAGGATAAATATCAGTAGCCTCAGATATGTGGATGACACCACCCTTATGGCAGAAAGTGAAGAAGAACTAAAGAGCCTCTTGATGAAAGTGAAAGAGGAGAGTGAAGAAGTTAGCTTAAAGCTCAACATTCAGAAAACTAAGATCATGGCATCTGGTCCCATCACTTCATGGCAAATAGATGGGGAAACAGTGGAAACAGTGGCTGACTTTACTTTTCTGGACTCCAAAATCACTGCAGATTGTGATTGCAACCATGAAATGAAAAGACGCTTACTCCTTGGAAGGAAAGTTATGACTAACCTAGACAGCATATTGAAAAGCAGAAACATTACTTTGCCAACAAAGTTCCATCTAGTCAATCTATCATTTTTTCTAGTGGTCTTTTATGGATGTGAGAGTTGGAAGAAAGAGCTGTGAAGAAAGCTGAGCACTGAAGAATTGACGCTTTTGAATTGTGGTGTTGGAGAAGACTCATGAGAGTCCCTGGACTGAAAGGGATCCAACCAGTCCATCCTAAAGGAGATCAGTCTTGGGTGTTCATTGGAAGGACTGATAACGAAGCTGAAACTCCAATACTTTGGCCACCTCTTGAGAAGAGTTGACTCATTGGAAAAGACCCTGATGCTGGGAAAGATTGAGAACAGGAGGAGAAGGGGACGACAGAGGATGAGATGGTTGGATGGCATCATTGACTCGATGGACATGGGTTTGGGTGGACTCCAGGAGTTGGTGATGGACAGGGAGGCCTGGCGTGCTGTGGTTCATGGGGTTGCAAAGAGTCAGACACGACTGAGAGACTGAGCTGAACTGAGTAGTCTTCTAAGGTGTCTATAGAATTTTTTTAATGTATAATATCATATAATTTGCAACCAGTGACAATTTTACTTCTTCCTGTTCTGTATGAATCCTCTTTATTTCATTTTGTTGTCTGATTGCTGTGGCTAGGATTTTCAATACTATGTTGCATAAGCTTGGCATGAATGAGCATCTTTGACTAGGTCCTGATCTTAAAGTAAATGCTATTAGTTTTTCACCACTGAGTATGGTATAAGCTTCACCTTTGTTATATATGGCCTTTATTATGCAGTCCATGGAATCACAAAGAGTTGGAGACAGCGACTGAACAACAACAATAAGGGTTCTGAAGGAGGCCTCTGGGAGGTAAGGGTAATTCACAGCTGTCAGCCAGCCAGAAAACCCAACCCCAGTTCTTTCAGGCAAAAAAAAGTTCTTTCACATGTAAAAATCATTGCATCTGTGGCAAAATCTCCCTTGATCATCATGTGTGATCATTTTAACATATTGCTAGATTCAATTTGCTAATATGTGTTGAGGATTTTTGCCTCTATGTTCATCAATGTTACTGGCCTGAAATTTTCTCTCTTTGTCTTTTCTTTCTTTCTTTTCTTTCTTTTTTTTTTTTTTTTTTTTTTTGGTAGAAGGAGCTCCCAAGAGTGGCTCTTTCCAGTCCAATGTCTCTAGAGTGAGCCATTGCCACCCCCTACCACTCTGGGAGACTCCTCAAGACCAACAGGTAGGCCTAGCCCAGGCTCCTATAAAATTACTGTTTTTGTCCTGGACCCAAGTGCATGTGAGATTTTATGTGTGCCTTTAATAGTGAAGTCTCTATTTCTTCCAATCCTTTGGGGCTAATAAGAATAAAACTCATTGTCCTTCAAAGCCAAATGCTTCATAGTACATGATCACCTTGCTGAATAGCCCAACATGGGGCTCAGAACTCTCACTCTTGTGGGAGAACCTATGAAATTAATTATTCTCCAGTTTCTCAGTTGCCCACCCAGGGATATGAAACCTGATTATATAGCAAGTCTACACCTCCTATCTCTCCTGTTGCTATTTCTTCTTTATGTCTTTCATTATATAAATTTTCTGGCATGTTTTGGTCTTTTTCATTGATGATCGTTCTACAAATAGTTTTTCTTTTGGTCTTCTTATGAGAGAAAGTGAGCTCATGGTCTTTCTACTCTACTATTGTGGTTGATCCTTCTAGACTTTCTTTAGATGAAAAGTCTGGGTGAGTTTGACTGGTTTCTCTCCTGCAGCTTTTAGGATAGAACCAAGGCGTCAGCTGACCTGAGCTATAATTGGGAAGCTCTTAGAAGAATTTGCTTCCTAGTTCATTCAGATTGTTAGCTGAATAAATTTCTTTTGAGTGAAAGAACTGAGGTTGGGTTTTCTGGCTGGCTGACAGCTGTGTATTACCCTTACCTCCCAGAGGCCTCCGTCAGAATGCTTATGTCTCATAGCTAGCAACAGAACATCAAACCATCATGCTTGCAATCTCTCTTTCTTCTTAACACATTTGTCCTCTCCTTCTTTATTCTATCTTGATGAAGTCACCTTCTATAAGTTTTTTTTTTTTAATATGTTTTAATAGCTTGGCACTCAATATGTGACTTTTTCTGCTTTCTTGGTATCACGTTTATACCATCTGTAATCTCTCTATTTATACTTATGAAATTCTTGTTCAGTTCAGTTCAGTCACTCAGTCGTGTCCGACTCTTTGCGACCTATGAATCGCAGCATGCCAGGCCTCCCTGTCTATCACCAACTCCCGGAGTTTACTCAAATCCATGTCCATTGAGTCGGTGATGCCATCCAGCCATCTCATCCTCTGTCATCCCCTTTTCCTCCGGCCCCCAATCTCTCCCTGCATCTGGGTCTTTTCCAGTGAGTCAACTCTTCACATGAGATGGCCAAAGTATTGGAGTTTCAGCTTCAGCATCAGTCCTTCCAATGAACACCCAGGACTGACCTCCTTTAGGATGGACTGGTTGGATCTCCTTGCAGTCCAAGGGACTCTCAAGAGTCTTCTCCAACACCACAATTCAAAAGTGTTCAGCTTTCTTCACAGTCCAACTCTCACATCCGTACATGACGACTGTAAAAACCATAGACTTGAATAGATGAACCTTTGTTGGCAAAGTAATGTCTCTGCTTTTTAATATGCTGTATAGGTTGGTCATAGCTTTTCTTCCAAGGAGCAGGTGTCTTAATTTCATGGCTGCAGTCACCATCTGCAGTGATTTTAGAGCCCAAGAAAAGAAAGTCTGTCACTGTTTCCATTGTTTCCCCATCTATTTGCCATGAAGTGATGGGACCAGATGCCATGATCTTAGTTTTCTGAATGTTGAGCTTTAAGCCAACTTCTTCATTCTCCTCTTTCACTTTCATCAAGAGGCTTTTTAGTTCTTCTTTACTTTCTGCATATCTGAGATTACTGATATTTCTCCCGGCAATCTTGATTCCAGCCTGGGCTTCTTCCAGCTCAGTGTTTCTCATGATGTACTCTGCATTTAAGTTAAATAAGCAAGGTGACAATATACAGCCTTGACATACTCCTTTTCCTATTTGGAACCAGTCTGTTGTTCCATGTCCAGTTCTAACTGTTGCTTCCTGACCTGCATACAGGTTTCTCAAGAGGCAGATCAGGTGGTCTGGTATTCCCATCTCTTTCAGAATTTTCCATAGTTTATTGTGATCCACACAGTCGAAGGCTTTGGCATAGTCAATAAAGCAGAAATATATGTTTTTCTGGAACTCTCTTGCTTTTTTGATGATCCAGCAGATGTTGACAATTGATCTCTGGTTCCTCTGCCTTTTCTAAAACCAGCTTGAACATCTGGAAGTTCATGGTTCACGTATTGCTGAAGCCTGGCTTGGATAATTTTGAGCATGACTTTACTAGTGTGTGAGATGAGTGCAATTGTGTGGTAATTTGAACTTCTTGTTAGCAGAAACTAAATCTTAAATATCTCAATGTCTTGAGCATCTAGATTGTGACCTGACAGATGATATCTTATTGCAAATTTTGATTAGAAAAATATATTTAACTCATATTACCCCTTAAGTTACATATGAAATAATTTTCAACAGATGATCTCTGAACTCTCTCATAGTAAGTTTCTGTCTACTTTAATTCTGCTCTGCTACAGGTCGTAGACAACTTCTAATTGTCTGCTAATCTCAGCAAAATAAACTTTGGCCAAAACTAGCAATATATTAACTGTTCCATCCCTATTTTGAGTGTGGCAATTTATTTATTGAACTATACTGTCTAGTGTGATCTTTGTTCATGCATGTCCAGTAAATTACATTCTCCCCCTACAAACCTTTCCTAGATGTGTCCATTCCTGTTGTGTTTTTCTATAAGGTTTTCAGTATTCTCTGCTGGAGCTAAAGCTGGACTCTAAATCTGTAAACCTTTATTTACCAGTTCTTTACCATTACCTTCTCTCTAGATGTTGCATCCTCAAGTCACTCACCTACAGCTACTGGGGAGAGACATGTTTTAAGCTAGACTCTATTCCTTAAAACTCTAAGGATACCATCAACTTCACAAGTACATTCTCAGATCACCGAATTTTCTGGGTTCTGCGATGTGCCTTACTATCAATCCTAGTGAAGGCTAGCCTCCCCATAACCAGATCCAATCCATGTTCTCTATTTGTTCTTTGTTTATTTTTCTTTACTTCTGCTTCTCTGTGGCTTCAGCATTCCTTAAAGAAACATGTCAGGATAATCTTCTAGAGTCTAATGTTATAATTCAAATAAACTGAGATTGAATTAAGAGTGTGTGGGAAATTTTTTTGTCAGCTAAAATTATGACACCTTTTATTGTTACCTTATTGTGCTACCTTTATGGTTTAGACTTTATCTTTATTATTTGAAGGTAAAATGATTTTTCACTAGTCACCAAGTTATCTCTACTTCCAACATTGCAAAATTTGGAAATGAGCAATTATAAAACTAACAAAATTTTATCACTAAGAATTTATTTTTAAGATTTTATTATAATCACTTTTTCAACAATTAAGTAAAAACAAAGTACTCTCTATAACTCATTTTTACTTCTTACCCTATTATTCTTAAAAACTTGGAATAAAATTTAAAATTAGAACATATGTGATACTTTCAAACCACCCACATTTCTAATATATCTGTTTCACTTAGTACATGGTAATGAAGTGTGAGATAAAATGTGCTATAATAATCATGAGGACTGATATCTGTCTGGCACTCAATGGTAGGTTGTACTACCAATTATCCCCTTATTTATCTAGGTGTTTTAGGATTGGTCAGTGTACACACTTTATTCGTTAAATATTTAAACATTTTTTAAAATAATAAAATGTCTCCATAGTTATTACACATATTAATAAGTAAAACCAGTGATCAAATATTAGCATATTTGAATTTTTGTTTATGTAAGAGTATATTTATACATTTTTATCTATCATATTTCTAGAGAATGAGAGAAATAAACAGTGAGTAAGTACTATTTGGTAAGATTTTAGTTATTGATAATAAACTTCCACTTGTCTAGGGACTTATAATAATCCTATTTATTTGATAGTAAATAGCACCAATGATATAAAAGTTTGTGTCTCAAAATACTACAGTTGAGCCCAATCTTCCTCATATAAGCTATCTGTAATTTTAAAGGTACAAAATAGGGAATTTTTTTTTCCAAATTGAAAGTTTAAACTAGAAACTTCAATCTCTTCCAGATCTTTGGAAATCAATAACTACACCTATACACACTGAACTATATGCATAGTGATAATTGTTGATTAACTTTCTAACAATAAACTTTAAACATCAGTTATTTTGTGTTGATTACAATTATTTCTTATTACAGCATTAAATTTACTGAGGGTTTTCTGTAAAATATCTGGTACTATCAAGCAATTTTAGACTTGGTAGTCATAAAAATAAATGTAAATAAATAATTACATAATTCCAAAGCCCGAAGTATTTGTTATAAGTTGTGTAATTGTTCAGAATATGTTCACTCTCCCTTCTTCTCTCTTACTGTGGGAAGAATAAATGTACCTGCCCGATTGATGTTTATCTTGGGTGTGTGACTTATTTATCAATGGCATGTGAACAGATGTGATGTACAAATGTCCAATAAATGCTAATTACTGTCACTTCTCATGAACTTCTAACAGCTGCCTAGAGAGTAAAATGTCCTATATAATAGATATCTATTTATTCTGGTTCCCCAAATGGGAAGTCACATCTTTTAAGCCTTAGATTTACCTTCAGCCTGAATCCAGACCAAGTGGAGATGAGGAGAGTTAAATGGAATCTTAGCTAAACTGAAAACTCAGAAATGAGAAATAAATATTTTTGTAGTCTTTGAATTCACAGGTTCCTCATTTCTTTGGCAAAATCTGTCCAATCTGTAGTGTTTAGAAAATATACACTTAAGGTATGCATTTGGAATGCCTTTACGTTGTAAATAATACCATAATATAAACATTTACTATCGTTTCAACACTGTGATTTTACTTTCCTCACAGACAAGGAAAGTCAAGACAGTAAAAAGTTTCTGCTTATATTGACTACATTTTTCCATTACTATTGTGACGTAACAGTATATCTTGATGTCTCTGTGGCTTCTGTCATTGGTCTCAAGATGGCTGTTATAATTCTAGATAGGTATCAGCATTCAATACAAAATAATATGAGAAAGCAATTGGATAATATCTTCCTTTTTCTTTTTTAATTAGGACATTTAAAGTTTTTCCAATAGTGATCCTGGAAGACTTTCTCTTATGCCTTATTATCAAGAACTGGGTCATATGACCACTAATACCTATAATGTAGGCTGTACAGATGGGTAACACATTATCCTGATTGAGTTAGATAAATTATGATTCATTGATGAAGTCTACTAGAATATTTTCTCATATAAAATCTGGTTTCTGATAGTAAAGAAGTAGTTGTGGTGGATACCAGGAAGACAAGTAACAGTGATTTCTACTAAATTGTTTATTATACCCTCCAATACTTCTCCCCATCTACTTGTAGTGTCAGAGTATGACAATACACGTACTTTGCGCTATATATTTTTAAAATATTTTTTATACCTTAGAAAACTGTCCTACACTAATATTATAATAGGAATTAACTAACAGATGTTACACAGTTAATTGAAAGAAGATGAGCACTAAAGTTAATTGAAGTAAATAAAATTCAGTATCAAGGTGAAGTCATCTTCACTTAAATTTCATACTTAGTGGGCAGTCATCCCAATAACACAGTTAAAGAGAGTAAAATTTAACATGTCAGAGTTAATGATACAGAAAGTGAAAAGAGATCATATTAAAATGCAGTACAGGTGCATAGTCTGAGAGAGTTTGTGAGCCCTAGGTTTTATTATTCACATTTTCCTATATGACTGGATATTGCATATTATAATGCAATGTTCAGATGTTCAATACAAGGTTGTACCTCTGTTATAAAAGCTTTGTAATGAAAAAGAATTTAGTCTCTGCAAGATAAGTCTCTCTATATGTCAGTCTCATGCTTTTAAAGATTATGTGAAACATAGCCATTTAATACTGAGTAAAATGTAAAATGCCATCACACACCTAGCTTTTGCATACGGATTTAGCATTTTCATTTTCCCTTTTATGTTATTACTTTACTCTAAGAATATAAATACAACACCTTCTCTCAGCAATGCATTCTTTCTTGGTTTAGTTAACATTAATTTTAATAAAATTATTGTGTTAAACTTTTTCTTCCTTTCTAGAAAAGCTAGTTTCTACTTGGGGTATAATTCAAGAAATATTCACAAGCATCTCCTTACTTGAAATGTCAATCCTTCTATTAGTTTTAAGAGAAACTCATCACTTCTACTCAAATAGAAATGATAGCAGCAATTAACTTAGGCCATTCCCTATCTGTGGCCTTAATCGGATATATTAAAAAGTGTTTATCTAGTTTGCCTTTAATGCCTTCTGTTTAATTAAAAGATAAAGAGTTATACCTTTTCCTATGTAAACAATTGGGAGAATGAGGATAATGTAAGCAGAAAAAGCCAAATTTCATGGGCAATATTATTGGGTCCATTAATGCTCTTAGTAATATCAATTTAGTATATTTCTTATTAGGAATTTAGAAATGTGAACTTCAGTAAACATCAGAAAGGACAGAATCAACCTCTCAATGTACCAAATAGCCAAAAAAAATGAATTGCAACAAGTAAAGATGCATTCTATGCTAAGTTCAATATGTAACATGTCAATATGGAATCATGGATCATAGCTGACAACTGGATAAAATAAACCTCCGTACTTATTACAATCTTTGGTAAAATGAACCATTGTGAACCATAGAGAAATAAAGATTAATTTACTATTTTAATAAACTCTTTAAGCATATATAGATAGATACAGAAGATATAATATGACTGATCTATATTACTGATATTCTCAATTTTTAATGTATCACTCTGAAGCAAAAAAAAAAAATGATATCCTTTTTCTAGTTGAAGGTGCTTTAAAAAACTTAATAAAAATGGGAGAATAAGGAATTCAGAAAGTAAAAGATTAAGTAGGTTTTTATTATTTAATGATGGGATGCAAAATATCAAAGATAATAGTTATAAATTTATTATTCTACTCCTTTTATTTTCCGTTCAGTAAGAAAAGTTCAACACATGAAACCACATTCATATCTTTCAACAAACAATACAAGGAAAATATATTTTTTCTTTTTATCTTTCTTGATATTTTATGCCTTTTTAAGAAAAATTTTTAAGAAGGGACTAATAAAGTGTCATAGCATTTAAGAAAGGTAGATGAAAAAAGAGAGAATAACTTTTGTAAATAAAGAAATATAGATTTTTCCACTATGATTATGTAGTCATTCATGAAAGAGGGAAGAGTATATGTTGATACATATACATAAACTCCATCTTTATTGGATTTCCTTCTCATTGAGGTCACCACAGATCACTGAGTATAGTTCCCTGTGCTATACAGTTGGTTCTCATTAGTGATCTGTTTCATACATAGTAGTGTGTGTATATCAATCCCAGTCTCCCAATTCATCCCACCACCACCCTTTTCCCTGTTTGTATCCATTTGCTTGTTCTCTACATCTATCTCTCTATTTCTGCCTTGGAAATAAGATCATCTATATGATTTTTCTAGATTCCACATATACACACTGAAACCTATATGCAGGTCAGGAACCAACAGTTAGAACTGGACATGGAACAACAGACTGGTTCCAAATAGGAAAATGAGTATGTCAAGGCTGTATATTGTCACCCTGCTTATTTAACTTATATGCAGCGTACATCATGAGAAACACTGAGCTGGAAGAAGCACAAGCTGGAATCAAGATTGCCGGGAGAAATATCAATAACCTCAGATATGCAGATGACACCACCCTTATGGCAGAAAGTGAAGAGGAACTAAAAATCCACTTGATGAAAGTGAAAGAGGAGAATGAAAAAGTTGGTTTAAAGTTCAACATTCAGAAAACTAAGATCACTGTATCTGATCCCATCACCCCATGGGAAATAGATGGGGAAAGACTGGAAACAGTGTCAGACTTTATATTTTGGGGGGGTTCCAAAATCACTGCAAATGGTGATTGCAGCCTTGAAACTAAAAGATGCTTACTCCTTGGAAGGAAAGTTATGAGCAACCTAGATAGCATATTAAAAACAGGGACATTACTTTGCCAACAAAGGTCCATCTAGTCAAGGCTATGATTTTTCCAGTGGTCATGTATGGATGTGAGAGTTGAAAGAAAAAGCTGTGAATAAAGCTGAGTGCTGCGGAATTGATGCTTTTGAACTGTGGTGTTGGAGAAGACTCTTGAGAGTCCCTTGGACTGCAGGAGATTCAACCAGTACATCCTGAAGGAGATCAGTCTTGGATGTTCATTGGAAGGACTGATGCTGAAGCTGAAACTCCAATACTTTGGCCACCTCATGAGAAGGGTTGACTCATTGGAAAAGACCCTGATGCTGGGAGGGATTGGGGGCAGGAGGAGAAGGGGACGACAGAGGATTAGATGGATGGATGGCTTCACAGCCTCAATGGACATGAGTTTGAGTAAACTCCAGGAGTTGGTGATGGACAGCGATGCCTGGTGTGCTGCGATTCTTTGGGTCACAAAGAGTTGGACATGATTGAGTGAACTGAACTGAACTGAAATTTAATTCTTGTAACTTAGAAAAGCATGATGATTAGTTTTTCAAACCATTGGAAAATCATAAGCTTTTTAGCAAAGTTTCATATATTCAAAAGCTATGTTTGAGTAAATTAAACACTCTCTAAACTATAATAAGTATGAGAGATTAAGGAGAAGTTATAGAAATCTGTCTTTCTGGGAAGATTAATTCAGAGACAAGCACATAAAATACACAAAATGACAGTAGTAGGTTAAGGCATAAACTTGAGATGTTTTCATAAGGTCCTAATTAACAGTCAGTTTTGAAGTGCATAAATAAAAACAAAATATAAAGCCACACAGATGCACATGAACAATTTATACATACACACACACTTTCCAAATAGATTACAAATGAAGCCAAGCTATAAGATCTCTATGGAGAGTAAAATAAATTAAACATAATTTAGACAAGTATGCCCAAATTTAAAGATTTCATGACAGTCAGTTAACCTTTCTATAGATTTCTTATATGTAAAACACAACAATGTTAGATGACATACTTTCTAAGATTCTTTATACCTATAAGGTTAAGTTATTGAGAGGGTAACGGGCAGGAAGGCCAGGGGTCTCCAAATGGAGGAAATAGGCTACAAGTGTCAGACATTTTTTATCTCCCTCTTAAGCGGTAGGAGGAAACAAAATACAAGTGTCAGATTTTTTTCCCCTTCTCTATACAAATTCAAAAGGAGGTTTCTCTTAAAATTCTGTGTTGCCAAGATGACACCTGGCTCCACCTGAACTTAATTTTCTCAAACCTTGAGCTAACCAATGCATTTTTCTTATGGAAATGTTTTTCTTAAGCTATGTTAATGAACTATGTATTTACCCTAGACTCTGTCTTCAAGTTGGTTCTGCCTAAGACTCAGAACGGACTTGACAAACCCAGTATGTTTTACTCATGCAAATGTTCTCTTAAGCTATGTTAATGAGACTGTATTTGCTTGGAAACCTGCCTTTCTTCAAGATTCATGTCAATCATTTTATGGCCCAGGACAACTCACCTTGTGCCAATGTTATCTCAAAATGCATGTTGTGGGTGAGGGGCCTGGTGCCAGTCTCTGAGTTTTGAGACATTTCCTTTCTCTAATTAGCAGACTGCTAGTAGCTATATAACATCCAGCTAAAGACTAGCAGGGGGGGCACTCTTTCTGCCCCTTCTGATGTCTATGTCAGAAGCTTTCTCTATCTCTGTTATACTTTAATAAAACTTTATTACACAAAAGCTCTGAGTGATCAAGACTCATCACTGGCCCAGGATTGAATTATGCTCCTCCAGAGGCTGAGAATCCCGCCATCTTTCATGGTTCGGCAACAACAGTTCATTTTAAGTCTGTTAGAGAAAAGCAGTGGTTTAGAAGACAAACATGGAACACAGCTGCTGCTGCTGCTAAGTCACTTCAGCCATGTCCAACTCTGTGCAACCCCATAGACGGCAGCCCACCAGACTCCGCCATTCCTGGGATTCTCCAGGCAAGAACACTGGAGTGGGTTGCCATTTCCTTCTCTAAAGCATGAAAGTGAAAAGTGAAAGTGAAGTCCCTCAGTCATGTCCGACTCTTCATGACGCCATGGACTGCAGCCTTCCAGGCTCTTCTATCCATGGGATTTTCCAGGCAAGAGTACTGGAGTGGGTTGCCATTTCCTTCTCCAGAGCATAGCAGAGAAGTGTTTAAAATAGGAAAATAGAATAAAAATTATTTAATACAAAATCATTCCCCCTCTCATTTAACAACTTATCCCCCACAGATATCATCTTAAATAAAAATTGACAGAAAAAAGTGTACCATGATGGACACCATTGTATACATGTAAACATTAGGTTTGAACTACAGTTGTAGCAATAGAACTGCAATGGAAGAAATTAAAAAAGAAACTCCTTGAAGGATGAATCAGTAGATTTTTGTGATTGATTATATACATGGAGAAAGAAGAAGAAAAGTCAAATACACTTAATTTATGAGGCTTGAACTTGGGAAAATTATATTATCATTAAGTTGGATGAGACAGGAGGGGAACTAGTTTTTGAATGGAAGATAACTACTTCACATCTTGTCAAACTGAATTTAAGAATATAGATTCAAACACATTAAATGAACAATTTAATGTACCTGATACAAGCCTGGTAGAGGTGTTAAAGGTGGAGTGTAGAGTATAAACTTCCTGAAGGTAAAGACCCTGTCTAAATTTTCTTCATCTTACTTTGTCAAAGAAAAATCAGTATAAAATTCTGGCACATAGTCTGGTAGATAATAGATTTTCAATAAATATCTATTGAAAGAGTGAATGATATATAAACTCTTAAATAGATAAAGTAATAAGAAAAAAACATAGAAAGAAAAACTGATTTCTTTTTTTTTTTTTACTGAAGAGCTAGATTTAAGAACAAGAAGAATTTTTTAAAAATGAAGACAGAAAATTGCTAAATAAAAGAAGGAGGAAAAAGGGGGAAAAAAGAAAGGAGGAGAGAGGATTATAGTGTCATGATTGACAATGATTGAGTATTTCAAGAATATAATTCACAGAATGATATTTCAGGTTTCATATTTTCAGAAGAAATTCTATACCAACATTCCAATTGGAAGTGTGTAATAAGCTTCCTCATTCTAATCATGATTTTATCCTTTTGTCAACTCTGACCCATAATCTCAATTATGCTAGTAAATAACTTTTCCTCACTATCTTCAACATTCTGATTACTATTCCTCTTAGTCTTATAGTGTCTTGTCCTTTTGCTTGTTCATTTTATGTTAAAACTCTTTATACCCTATGGAAACTTTATCACTTATAAACTCCATTATATACTTATTTTCCACATAAGCTTTTTAATATAATTACCTAAACTAAATCCCTGACAAGAAAACAACACTTATCCCAAGAAGGACTGGAACTGTACCCCGGGGTGGGGAACTAAATTAGGGGAAAGATTCCCACATTCAGAGATGGGGAAATCAGCTGGGACAGAAGGGAAACATTTGAGTTTATCAGAGAAGGGTAAAGCAGTCAATCTGTGACAGACTGGATGGAATGAGAGCCACATAGACAACCTTTGTCTTGGCCCTACATGCGTCAGATGGGGATGCATGTCATCTGGTGGACATTTAGGCCAGGAGCTGGAGCATAGGTACTAGAGGGAAATCCTTGTGTGAGGACTGCTATTGGCTGCAAGGAGACAGCAAGAGGGAACAGGAGGGAGGAAATCTGGAACAGGGAATGCCTTTGTAGGAAAATTGAACTGCCATGGAAAGAGGGTGCTACTACTGAGTTACACACAGGAGATGGAGTAAAAAATGTAGCCTCTCTTTTCTTACATGGCAGTGCCTGCTGCCAAGCAATAGGGAAGACCTGGACAGAGCTGCCTCTCACATGTCTGCAGAAGGGTGCCAGAGAAGGCCTGGCCAGAGCTTCACTTTATGCATTGGCTGCTGGAAGCTAGTAAAACCTACTAATAGGGTCATATCTCTTGCTCCTCTGGCCATCAGCTTCCCTGAGCATCTGGCTCTACCAAGGCTCCCATAGTCCAAGAAGCCATGCCACCTCCAAGCCCTATCTGCACTGAGGCAGATTCAAGTCCTCCAGGGCAGCCTGGGGAGCAAACTTCTGTGGATGCCTCCCCCCCCACACACAGATGGTGATAAAACCACAAATGAGCCCCAGGGAAGAGGTGATTAAAGAAAAGGATTAAAAATATTTCCATCAGGTGTAGAAACTTCAAATTGAAGTCCAATGATCAATGGCAAATGATGGGGAAACAACGGAAACAGTGGCAGATTTCATGTGTGTGTGTGTTGGTGGGGGGGGGGGGAGGGCTCCAAAATCACTGCAGATGGTGACTGCAGCCATGAAATTAAAAGATGCTTGCTCCTTGGAAGAAAAGCTATGACCAAACCTAGACAGCATATTAAAAAGCAGAGACATTACTTTGCCAACAAAGTCTGTCTAGTCAAAGCTATGGTTTTCCAGTAGTCATGTATGGATGTGAGAGTTGGACTATAAAGAAAGCTGATTGGACTATAAAGAAAGCTGAGTGCCAAATAATTGATGCTTTTGAACTGTGGTGTTGGAGAAGATGTGAGAGTCCCTTGGACTGCAAAATCAAACCAGTCCATCCTAAAATAAATCAGTCGTGAATATCCATTGTAAGGACTGATGCTGAAGCTGAAGCTCCAGTACTTTGGCCACCTGATGCAAAGAACTGACTCATTAGAAAGACCCTGATGCTGAGAAAGATTGAAGGCAGTAAGAGAAGGGACGACAGAGGATGAGATGTTTAGATGGCATCACTGACTCAATGGACATGAGTTTGAGCAAGCTCTAGGAGTTGGTAATGGACAGGGAAGCATGTTGTGCTGCAGTCCATGGGGTCACAACAAGTCGGACATGACTCAGCAACTAAACTGAACTAGGTAGACCTTGTGTCTATGGTATATATGATAGGGCAATGTGTGTTCCCACAAATGAAAACAATCTAGCTTGGGCAGCTGCGGAATTTTGGGGCAAATGCATGTGGGAATAGGGCCAGATTAGAGTCAGAATTGCCCACACAGGTCTCACAGAAGGTCCAGAGACTGGTCTGGAGGCATTGGAGGGCTTCCTGGGGAAGAAGAGGTAGGCTATGGCTCATGGCAGGGGTAAGGACACTGACAGCTGAGACCCCAGGAAGACATTTGCTATTATTTTTGTTTTGATTCATTCTGTAGTTGGTTCTGTGTTTCTGTTTCTGTTTTTTAATCTCTGTTGTTGTGGTTGCTTATTATTATTATTATTATTATTACTATTATTTAAACTTTTATGTAGACCTTTGGAACTTTTTATCATATTTTTAATTTTTAAAAGAAAATCTATTTTACTTTGCTATTCTGTTGTTCTGTGCTTTTTAAAATCATTTTTCTTTGCTATGTTTACTTTGCTTTATTCTTCAGTTGGCACCCTCCTTCAGTTTTATTTTTTGTTTTGGCTTTTTTATATTAGATTTTTTTTAAATTGTTTGATCTCAGCTTTGGTTTTTTGCTTGTTTCTCTGGTTGTTCTTTTTTTTTTGTCTTAGTTTTTGTTTTTAAAGGATTATTTAATCCTTTTTATTACCATGATGAGTGGCTTTTGGGGTCTTGGTTCCTTGATTGATAATCAGGCCTGAGCCTCTGAGATGGGAGCATCAAGTCCAGGAAACTGGATAGCCTAATAATTCTTGGCACCAGAGAATATTATTACTCAGTGACGGCTCTCATGAAGGCCCTGGTCTGAATCCAAACTCAGCTCCATCCAGCGCTGGATGCCTCATGCCAAACAAGGAAGATAGGAATGCCAACTCAACCATCAGCAGACAAGCTGCCTAAAGTAATACTAAGCCCACAGGCACTCCAGAACACGCCACCTGACATGGCCCTGTCCATCAGAGGGAAAAAACTCAGCTTCACTAACCAGACAAAAGGAACCAGTCCCACCCTCCCCCCAACCACGAAGCCTGCACAAGCCACTAGACCAACCTCATCCACTGGGAGCAGATACTAGAAGAATGTGAACTATGATACTCCAGCCTGGAGAAAGGAGACTTAAAACACAGACAAAATTTAAAAAAAAAAAAACAGAAATATCATGCAGATGAAGCAGCAAGTTAAACCCTACAAAACCAAATAAAAAAGAGGAAATAGACAGTCTTCCTGAATAAAAATTCATAGTAATGATAGTAAAGTTGATCCAAAATCTCAGAAACAGAATGGAGAAAATACAAGAAACATTTAACAAAGACAGAAAAGAACTAAATAACAGTGATGAACAACAGAAAAATGAAATTAAAAATACACTAAAAAGAATCAACAGGAGAATATTTGAAGCAGAAGAACCAATAAATGAGCTGGAAGGTATAATGGTGGAAACAACTGCAGAGAAGCAGAATAAAGAAAAAAATTATGAAAAAGATTGAAGACAGTCTCAGAGATATTGAGACAACTTAAAAAGAAACATTTGGCTTATACTGGTCCCAGAAGAAGGGAAAGAGAAAGGGTCTGAGAAAAATATTTGAGGAGATTATAGTAAAAAAAAAAAAAAAAAAAAAAAAAAAAAAAAAAACCCTAACATGCAAAAGGAAATAATCAAGTTCAGTAAATGTAGACAGTTCAATATACAGGAAAAACCCAAGGAGAAACATAAAGAAACACACATTCAAAATAGCAAAATATAAACACAAAGAAAAAATTTTAAAATCAGCAATGGAAAAACAAACATAGAAGGGAATCCCCATAAGCTTAATACCTGTTCTTTCAGCACATATTCTACAGCCAGAAGGGAGTAGTAGGATATAGTCAAAGTAATGAGAGTGAAAAACCAATAACCAAGATTACTCTACCCAGCAAGGATATCATTGAGTTTTGACAGAGAAATAGAAACTTATTAGAAAAAGAATAAGAGCAATAGCAACAACAAACAAAACTTTTTTTTTCTTTATTCTGCTTTAGTAAAATAGAAGAAATTGTAAAGATCAAAGTGGAAATCAATAAATGAAAAAAACATGAAATTAATAGTAAAAATCGATGAAACCAAAGCTGGTTCTTTGAGAGGATAAATAGATAAACTGTTAGCCAGATTCATTAAGGAAAGAAAAAAAAAAAAGAAGACTCACATCAATAAAATTAGAAATGAAAAGGGAGAAGTTACAACTGACTCCAAGAAATACTAAAGATCATGCAAGGCTACTACAAGCAGCTGAAGAAAGTGAAAGTGTTAGTTGCTCAGTAGTGTCCAACTCTGTGACCCCATGGACAGTAGCCCAAAAGACTATAATGGAATTCTCCAGGTAAGAATAGTATACTGGGTTGCCATTCCCTTCTCCAGGGGGTCTTCCAGACCCCAGGATTGAACCCAGGTCTCCTTCATTGCAGGAAGATTCTTTACCTTCTGAGCCACCAAGGAAGCTAACTACAAGCAGCTATATGCCAAAAAAATGAACAACTTGTAAGAAATGGACAAATTATTAGAAAGTGCAAACTTTCAAAACTGAACCAAGAATAAATCTAAAATATGAACAGAATGATCACATGCACTGTAATTAAAACTGTGATTAAACATCTTCCAACAAAAATAATTCTGGGCCAGATGGCTTCACAAGTGATTTCAAATGTTTGCAGAAGAGCTAAAACTGATTCTTCTCAAACTCTTTCAAAAATGACAGAGGAATGAACACACCCAAATTTATTCTATGATACCAAAATCAGACAAAAATATCAGCAAAAGAAAGTGTTGGCCAATATCACTGATGAAAAAGCTGTAAAAATCCTTAACAAAATATTAGCAAACAAAATTCAACTGCTCATTAAAAAGAGCATACACCACGAGCAAGTGGGTTTTATCCCATGGATGCAAGTTTTCTTCAATATATGCAAATCAGTCAATGTGATACACCATATTAACAAGACCACATGATAATATAAATAGATACAGAAATAGTTTTTGGCAAACTTCAACACCCATTTGTGATAAAACAACAACAACAACAACAACAGAAAGCCTTCAGAAAGTGGGCATAGGGGGAAACCATCTCAACATAATAAAGGTTTGTATATGACAAACCCACAGCAAACATCATTCTCAATGGTAAAAAAAAAATTGAAAGCATTTCTTCTAAGATCAGGAACAAGACCCACTCTTGCCAATACCATTTAACATAGTTTTGAAAGTCCTAGTCACAACAATTAGAGAGGAAAAGAAACAAAAGCAATCCAGATTGGAAAAGAAGATGGAAAACTGTTACTGACTGGAGATGATGTGATATTGTACATAGAAAACCCTAAAGATGCCACCAGAAAAACATTAAAGCTATTTAATGAATTTAGGAAGTCTCAAGACAGAAAATTTATGTACAGGAATCTCTTGCATTACTATAGACTAACAACAAAAAATCAGAAGGAGAAATTAAGGAAACATCCCCAATCACCATTGTGATAAAAATAATAAAATACCTAGGAAAAAACCTACATTAGAATACAAAAGCTATGTATTCAGAGCCGTATTTATATGGCACTAATAAAGAAAATCAAAGACAACTCACACAGATGGAGATATATATATGATGTTCTTGGAATGGAAGACTCAATATTATGAAAATTACTATAATATCCAAAGCAATCTGAAGATTCAATGCATTCTCTATCAAATCACCAATAGCATTTTTAAACAGAACTAGAACAAAAAAATAACAATTTGTTTGGACACAAAAGATTCTGAATTGCCAAAGCAATAATGAAAAAAAAAAAAAATAAAAAATGGAGCTAGAGGAATCAACCTTCCTGACTTCAGAATATACTACAGCAATACAGTTATCAAAACAGTATGATACTGGCACAAAAAACATAAATAGTGACCAAATGAGCAAGATAGAAAGCCCACGAATAAACCAAGTCACCTATGAGTATCTTTGACAAAGGAGGCGTTTTTGTTCACAGTTTCAATTTCAGTGCTTGTAATAAGTCCGTTCATAATTTCTATTTCTTCATGGTTCAGTCTTTTATAAGAATTTTTGCATTGACTACAGGTTTTTCATTTTATTGGCATATAAGTGCTCATATCAGTCTTTTATGATCCTTTGTATTTCTACATTGTCTGTCATAACCTCTCCTTTTTCATTTCTAAATTTTGTTGATTTGAGTCTTCTCCCTTTTGTTCTTGATAAGTCTGGCTAATGGTTTGTCAATTTTATCTTCTCAATCAACTTTCAGTTTTATGATCTTTCTTATTGCTTCCTTCCTTTCATTTTCATTTATTTCTGCTCTGATATTTATGATTGTTTTCCTCCTACTAGCTTGGCTTTTTTCCCCTAGGAATAAACCTACTGAAAAAGACCGAAGACCATACACAGAAAACTTTGAGACACTAATGAAAGAAATCAAAGACAACACAAACAGAGAGATATATCATGTTCTTGGATTGGAATAATCAATATTGTGAAAATGACTGTACTACCCGAAGCAATCTATAGATTCAGTGCACTCCCTATCAAATTACCAGTTGCACTTTTCACAGAAATAGAACAAAATATTTCAATATTTGTATGGAAACACAAAAGAATCTGACTAGCCAAATTTATCTTGAGAAAGAAAAATGGAGTTAGAGGAATCAGCCTTCCTTAATTCAGAATATACTACAAAGTTACAGTCAACAAGACAGTATGGTGTTGGCATAAAAATAGAAATATAGGCAAATGGAACAATATAGAAAGCCTAGAGATAAACAAAAAACACCTATGGCCACCTGATCTTTGAAACAGAAGGCAATGATATACAATGGAGGAAAGACAGTCTGAAGAGACTGGGAGCTGGGAAAGTGGTGCTGGAAAAACTGGACAGCTACATATAAAAGGATAAAATTATCTAGAGTGAAATAGATCACCAGCCCAGGTTGGATGCATGAGACAAGTGCTCGGACCTGGTGCACTGGGAAGACCCAGAGGGATCGGGTGGAGAGGGAGGTGGGAGGGGGGATCGGGATGGGGAATACATGTATATCCATGGCTGATTCATGTCAATGTATAGCAAAAACCACTACAATATTGTAAAGTAATTAGCCTCCAACTAACAAAAAATTAAAAAAAAAATCTCAAAAAAAGAATAAAATTAGGATACTCCCTAACAGCTAAACAAAAATAAACTCAAAATGGATTAAATATCTAAATGTAAGTCCAGAAGCTATTAATCTAAAACTCTTAGAGGAAAACATAGGCAGAACAAAATGGGAAGATGACTTAAACAGAGATTTATCCAAAGAAGACATACTGATGGCCAAGAAACAGATGAAAAAATTGCTCACTCTCACACAGTATTAGAGAAATGCAAATCAAAACTACAATGAGTCATCACCTTACTCTAGTCAGAATTGCAATCATCAAAAATATATATAAATTAAAAATGCTGGAGAGGATGTGGAGAAAGAGGAATCCTCTAGCACTATTGATGGGAGTGTAAGTTGATACAGCCACTATGTAGAAGAGTATGGAGATTCTTTAAAAGGAAAAAAAAAAAAAAAGACTATGAGTAAAACTACTATATGACCCAACAATCCCAATAGTGGGCATATAACCTGAGAAAGCCATAAAATTCAAAAAGATGCATAAACTCCAGTGTTCATTGTAGCAGTATTTACAATAGGTAAGACATAGAAGCAACCTAGATGCACATCAACAGATGAATGGATAAAGAAATGTGGTATATATATATATATATATAATGGAATATTACTCAGCCATAAAAATGAATGAATTTGAGTCAATTCTAGTGAGGTGGATGAACATAAAGCCTGTTATCCAGAATGATGAAGTAAGTCTGAAAGAGAAAAAAATCTTAATGCATATATATGTAATCTAGAAAAATGTCATTGATGAACCTATTTGCAGGGTAGGAACAGAGCCATAGACATAGAGAACAGACCTGTGGACACAGTGGGGGAAGGAGAGGGTGGGCTGAATTGAGAGAGTAGCATTATAATGTATACATTAAGACATGTAAAACTGATAGATAGTGGAAAGTTGTTGTATAACACTGGGAGCTCAACTTGGTGATTTGTATCAAGGGGTGGGAAGGGAGGGAGATTCAATAGGGGAGGGGTATATATATATATATATATATATGTGTGTGTGTGTGTGTGTGTGTGTGTGTGTGTGTATTTACTTATGGCTTATTCACATTGTTGTATGGTAGAAATAAAGACAACTTTGTGTGTGTGTGTGTGTGTGTGTGTGTTGAAATAGAATTTATTTAAATATTTCTTTGTTTAAAAAAGATTAAAAGTTTGGCTTTCAGCACATATCCAGGCCACTGTAACGGCCTTCAGAAATATTAAAATCGTAAACATCAATGAACACTCCAAGTCTTCCTTAAACATAATATGACAAGTTCCAGTCTAGTACTCTTTAAGGCAAAGTTGTATTAATTTTCACAAATTTTATGTTTTGTAGTGTTTATAATTTGAGATCAATGTAACATTTCCCCCAAAAGCTGTTGGAAGCATCATCATTGCATCAAAACTGTATGTAATACTATGTGCCAGGAAGGGAGAGAAGAATAGAGGTTTGTCAATTTTGCATTGCATAGAAATAAAACTCTATTAAAATGAAACTCTAGAAAACGCTACTGAAAGACTTTCATTAAAAAATGTAACAACTGTAAAACAATTATCCTTCGGTTAAAAAAATACATTTTAAAAAAGAAAAAAAATGTAACAACTTTCTGCTTTAATTTCCAAGAAGTCAGGAAACTGATCTCAAAAATTTGAAGCCTTACAACACAATGCCTCAAATTCTAGGGTACTCTTTTGATTTACACCAATTTTATATAAGGCTGATTGTCCCATTTTAAGAATGGTCTGAGTATTGTGACCCACACATCTTTGTAAAGCAATTATTCTCCATTAAAAAAAAAAGAATAAATGAATATATAAATAAACATTAAAGGAACTTTTTCATCTTGATCCTTTTCTAATTGCAATTATTTGCCTTCAGCCTCTCTCAACCATTCACATTTACAGGAATTACTATTTGCCTTTACAGTTACTTCTGTCCCCTTACTCTCTATATACTTAAAATCTATGTATCTCATTCTGCTTTTTATTGATTTACAGTTTTATTCTATCTTCACTGACATATGAGTTGTCCACAAATGAGTGGATCAGAAAGACAAATATTTATTACTTTTTCACATTACCTATTGTTTTCTGAGTTCACTAAAGTTCTTCTCAAAACGTCTCCTTCATTTTAGGGTCCAAGCTAAAGGAGAAACCTATATCTGTAAAAACAAAGTTCTCAGGGTATAGAAAAAATAATGCTGTGGTAGAACCACACAATAGTTCTTAAAAAGCTTATGCTGAGAATTTGTAAACCACAATTTCTTTGGTCAAAGTAAGTCACATGCAATATCATCCATGTAGCCATGGTTTATATACCCTCCCCTCCCTGCAGGGGGGCTTCAAAGAGCTTTCAAAGTGGCAAGAGAGTAAAATAATATATATTTTGCAAATATTTAAAGCAGTCAAAGCCATCTGCTAATAGTGAAAGAACAAGAAATGTGAGTGAAAATTGAGAGATATGGGAAATACTTGGCACAGCAAGAATAGGGAGAGGGTAAGATGTGGGCTTCCCTGGTGGTTCAGTGATAAAGAATCTGCTGGCCAATGCCTGTAATGCAGGAGGCATGAATTCAGTCCCTGGGTCAGGAAGATCCCCTGGAGAAGGGAATGGCAACCCACTCTAGTATTCTTGCCTGGGAAATCCCATGAACAGAGGAGCCTGGTGGGCTAGAGTCCATGGGGTCGCAAAGAGTTGGACATGACTAGTGGCTAAACCACCACCCCTTAGTGCATGTCAAAGCAGTGATGTATATCCCTCAGATGAAGAATAACATCAAGCAATAGGGAGCAGTTAGATACATTTTAATTGACTATCCAACATGAATTTCTGTTGTCAATTAAGATTATGATGTTTTTGCTGAAACCAAATACAACTCTTGCCACATCCAACAAGCCAAGCTCCAAAACTGAAAACTTACCACCGTTGATTAAACTCGTTTTAAATTCTTTAATGTTGGACATCACAAGAGTAATTCCCAAAGACATGCTGAGTGGATCCACTTAAAAGTTAAGGTTATTTACTCCAGCATTCTTTCTTGCTTGGCATATTTCTATATATTTATGTCTCTTACCCTCTCCCTATTCTTGCTGTGCCAAATATTTCCCATATCTCTCAAATTTTCACTCACAGTTCTTGTTCCTTCACTACTAGCTTTAACTGTTTTAAAGATTTGTAAAATATATATTATTTTACTCTCGTGCCCATTTGAAAATTCTTTGAAACTTATTTTATCATCTCTGTCTTCTTTCAGCACACAGATTATGAGTTTCTTCGGTGACTGATATCCCTCCATTAGTGTGCTTTAAACTATGAAATTTGGAATCCAACAGACTTGGATTTGAACTAAGATTATTCTCATATAAGGATGGTAAAATATAAAAGCATTAACACTTACTTCGTGGGAGTAATATGAGTATTAACTGAGACAGTATAATTCACCAGATTAAAATATAATAGGTAGTAATAAAAATTAATTTTCTTTTTTTCTGCTCAAAGTATATTAATTTCCACTTATTTTCTATTGCTAAAGCAATTTGTATCATCCATCATATAATTTTCACTAGACTGTGAGATACTCAAGCAGAATGCATCTTCTTTGTAGCTCTAGATCTGAGTTATATAAGATTTGAGATAGAAAACACTTAATGAGTAGATGACAAATGAATGTCGAAACGAATGCTTTAATTTCTAGGATTAAGTTATCTTTCCATCTTACTCTGAGAATGTCATCCATAAATATCCTTTTATGTGTTTTATCTCCTTGTCAACAGATATTTTCTCTTTTAAACAGATAGCTTACCTTTGTTTTATTAAAACAGATACTTTCTTTAACCTATATTTGATTGTTTAAAAAATGGCTACAATTTTCTACATCTTTGTGTTTTAACACCCTATAAAATGGAACTCTTCAACTTGTCCACTCACAAGGTGGAATCTATTTACTTATTCCTAGGATTAGAGTTGGTCTTATGATTTTGTTGGGGGAGTATGTAATTTCCTTGGCTCTGTCTCACTGCAGCAAAAAATTTAAATGATAGACCAGTGTGACAGCTCAGTTTTATTTGGTAAACCAGTGTTACAGCTTGGTTACAGCTCAGTTTTATTGGCAAGCAAAGGAAAATACATCCATGAGATGTGAGGGCAGGCCAACCCAAAAGAAGAGAGGGGCTCAATTTTGGCTCCTCTTTATATCTTTCATTTTTCTCCTTCCCCTGAGCCTACTCTATGCAAATTGGGCTAGCCAGGAGAGCTGTTTGTGTCACCTGAGATTCTCACTCCCGTCCTTGGGTTTTCTTTTGTTTCATTTTTGCAGACTTTTTATTTGTCTTTTAGCAACCACTATTTTGGACTCCTATTCTAACTACCTAACATTCCCCCCTCAAGAGATGGAAGGCCCAATTCTTTGGGAGTAGGGACATCAAGGCCTCTCTGGCTACTTCCTGCTGAGCTGGGATGGCAAGGTGCATCAGGCCTCCCCCTCTTGCTAGTCTCAATCATCAGAGTCCTTATAACAGTGTCCATCTAAGGGTGAGTGATATTTTCCATGGTCAGATGTAGTTTTGTATATCCTTGTTCAACTGGCACTGCATATTGTAACTTGTTGACCTGGGCAGAGACAAAATGGATTATACAATTGATAAAACATGGAACAATCATAGCAGCATCAACATGGTGATAATGAGGATTAGTAGGGTCCTTAGCCAACTCCAAATTCCGTATCACCAGGAGAAGGATCCCCCAAAAGGAATTGTAGCCACCCTAAGGACTCTTCAGATTGTTCTTTGAGATCCAATTGGATCTGAATGTTTTTCTTGAGGACTGTGGACTTTCCTTAACTTAGCTGGAGGTATTTACCCAGAAACAACACATCTCATTCAAGATGGCTCAAGTCCCTCCTTGTTCAGGGATCAGGAGATCTATCTCCTGTCTATTTTGGAGTACAACCCCTGCCAAGCTGTGTTGGCTCTTTAGAGCTATCCTGAGAAATCTTATCCCCAGAAACTTAATTTTTGGGAGTGTTCATTAGAATGGCACTCATTTGTAGTCCTGAATAGGTATCTGAGATCTCCCAGGGGCTCACAGGTGTATTGAGTGCCATCTTCTGTTTTTTTCAATGGCTTGACTCATGAGCAGTGAATCCAGGAGTCATGTTCTGGTACCTTGACTGCTGTGGGAATAGAAACTATTACAGGGTAAGGATCCTTCCATGTGGCCTGGAGTTGAGCCTTTGGGAATCCAACTTTCCAGACATTAATTAGGACTTGAGTCCCTGGAGCATATACTTCTAAGGTCACCCAAGTGTTCTCTAAAGCATTGGGCATTACTTATATCCATTGCGCCTGGGGACCTCAGTTTTCAGGAAAAGTAGAATGAGCCAACCAGTTCTTAAAATCAGTGATATAAAAGATAACCCAGCAGACTTCCCTGGGATGGAAAGAGGCTTAACCAATAGCTCTCCTCTGCACCTGTATTGTCCCTAAAAACAGGTTGGTCTTTAGAATCTTTTGGGTCCTGGTTGACACCCCACAAGTGTATATCCTGTTGGAATTGCCCAATGGCCATGGTATAAGACCAGAGGGTCTGAGCCTCTGGATCTAGGAAGAGGTCATTGACATAAAAAAAAAAAAAAAAAAAAAAAAGGTCTCCCATATAGCATCTCATAAGGACTAAGACCAACCTGTTCCTTAGGGGCAATACAGGTGCAGAGGAGAGCTATTGGTAAAGCCTCTTTCCATCCCAGGGAGTCTCCTGGGTTATCTTTTTTATCACTGATTTTAAGAATTGGTTGGCTCTTTCTACTTTTCCTGAAAGACTGAGGCCTCTAGGCACAATGGAGATAAGTAATGCCCAATGCTTTAGAGAACCCTTGGGTGACCTTAGAAGTAAATGATGTCCCATTGTTACTTTGTAATGACCTGGGCAGACCAAGGCTGAGAATGATTTCAAGGAGCAATTTTTATATCACCTCCTCAGCCTTCTCAGTCCGGGTGGGAAAGTCTTCAATTCATCCTGTGAATGTATCTATCACGACTAATAGGTATTTATATCCTTGAGAAACTGGCATCTGGGTGAAGTTCATCTGCCTCTCTTCTCCTGGGTAGGTCCAAAGTCATTGGATGAGCTGGGCCAGCTGGAGTCCTCGAGCTCCTTGGGGGTTGTTTAATTGGCAAGTGGGACAAGAGGAGACCACTTGCATTATAGTTGTCTGGAGGTTTGTTCCTCTGAAGGACCTTTCTAGTAAGTTTTGGAGGGTCTTCTCCCCAAATGAGTAGCAGCATGTAAGGAGTTAACCAACTCCCATTGGAGGTTCCCAGGCAAAAAGGAGTCCTTCCTTTTGGAACTACACCATATGATCTTCTTGAAAGCCCTCACTCTTAGCTTTAAGAGTCTGACCTTCAGTATATGAAGGAATTTTGAGCAAATTAGCCTGTGGAACAAGGTGGCAAGTACTATTATGTCATTTTTCTGTAATGCTGCTTTTTTAGCTGCCTGATTGGCTGCTTGGTTCCCTCATGCCACTTCCATGCTCCCTTTTTGGTGTCCTTTACAATGGGAGACTGAAACCTCAGCAGGCAGATGGACTGCCTCCAAGAGCCTAAGGATTTGATCACCATATTTGATTGGGGACCCTCGGGTGGTCAAGTGGCCTCTTTCTTTCCAAATATAAGCATGTGCATGTAGCACCAGAAAGGCATACTTGGAGTCAGTATAAATGGCTACTCTTTTTCCTTTTCTCAGCTCTAAAGCTCGAGTCAGGGCTATGAGCTCAGCTAATTGAGCTGAAGTACCTAGTGACAAAGGTTTAGACTCTGTGGTCCCAAAATTGGAGATTACTGCATATCTGCCTCTTTTTTTTTTTTCCATCCAACACAAAGCTTCTTCCATCAGTGTACCAGATTTTCTTAAGATTGGTCAGAGGATCTTCTGACAATCCATCTGGAGGTTTTGTCCATCAGTCCAAGGTTTCTAGGCAAGAGTGGAAGGTGAGAGAGACCTCAGGGGTAGGCAGGAGGATAGCTGGGTTAAGACATCACAAGGGGATATATAGTCAGGCCTGGATTTTCCATCAGCACTACTTGATATCTGAGAATCCTTTGATCAGACATCCATAAATGGCCTCTCCCATTTAGGAGTTGTTCCCCTTGGTGTCTGGTAAAAATAGTTAGCTTGCCCCAAAAAGATTTTTAAAGCTACTTCTATCAGGACTGCAATAGCTGCAAGATTTTGAAGGCAGGGAGGCCAGCCTCAGGCAGTTGGGTTGAGCCTCTTGGATAAGTAAGCTCACAGGCTGGGGCTCAGGTCCCAACCTTTGAGTTAACACTCCCAAGGCTATTCCTTCCTTTTCATGGACATAAAGTTGGAATGCTTTTTCTGGGTCTGGCAACCTCAAGGTGGGTGCTTGAGTTAAGGCTTGTTTTAGTGTAGCCTCTGTCTTCTTTTGAGGAGTTCCCCACATCAATGGGATTGAATCATCCCTGTCCTTCAAACTTTCATATAAGGGCTGGGCAATTAGACCATAAATGGGTATCCAGATTCTACAATACCCAGTTAGCCCTAGGAAAGCTTGCAATTGTTTTCGAGTTGTGGGGGAGGGCAACTGAAGCATTCCTTATACTCAGTCAGAGGACAGCCTCTTGGACCCATGTGTAATCTGAACTCCTAGGTAAGAGACATTTCTTGACCATCTGTGCTTTAGCAGGGAGACTTTATATCCCTTCTATGACAAAAAAGTTTATAACCTGAATTGCATGTTGTTGGGCATTTTTCTCATCTGGAGAGCAGATTAGTAGGTCATCTACATATTGTAATATTTTCCCATTAGGTCCCAGGTCCATATCTAGGAGATCAGCTAAGAGCCTGCCAAAACAGGTGGGGGCTATCTCTGAACCCTTGAGGTAATACTGTCCAAGTCATCTGTTGGTGTTTTTCTCCTGGAGCCTCCCACTAGAAGGCAAAAAGATATTGGGATTCTTTAGCCAGTGGTATGCAAAATAATGCATCCTTGAGATCCAGGACTGTAAACCACTTGGCACTGGGTGGGATTTCTCCAAGATTATATAGGGATTGGGTACTGTGGGATGGAGGGGGACTACAGCTTCATTTATGATCCAGAGATCTTGAACCATTCACCAGGTCCCGTCCTTTTTCTTTACAGGGAGGATCAGGGTGTTACACAGAAAATTGGTGGGGACCAATAGCCCACAGGCAAGGAATTTATTTATTAGAGGCTGTAGTCCTTCCCAAGCTTCTCTTCTGAGGGGGTATTGTTTCCGGTTTGGAAACTGAGTGGGCTCTTGGAGGACAATAATGATTGTTCAGCTTGGTGGGCTCGTCCAGAAGTCCCCAATCCGACACCTGGGTGTTAATTTTGTCCTCCATAGTTTTTGCCCCCTCCCTATTGGAGAGGGTGTAATGGGTTCCTCAGTAGTAACCAGAAGAGCTGTAGGGCTCTAGGGGCTGAAAAGCTTCCCATCACAAGGGTGGTCCCCAGTTTAGTGAGTATATCTCTTCCCAATAAGGGAGTAGGACACTCAGGGACCACCAGAAACTGGTGGGAAAATATTTGTCCTGTCCCAGCAACAAAGAAGTGCTCAGGTGAATCTTTTTGTAATTGTTTTTCCTGTAGCACCCAAAATGGTACAGGTTTGGGAGGAGAAGGCTCTGGAGTAGGAGGTCAGGACAGAGTAGGTAGCCCCTGTGTCAACCAAGAAATTCTCGGACCTACCTGCCACATCCAGTTGCACCCTTGGCTCCAGCCCCATGATGGTTATCTGTGACAGTCAAGCCTATTGAACCATCATGAGGGAAGACTTGGAGCTTGACCTTGAGGCTCTTGGGTCCTAAGGGCAGAGTGCCACCCAATGTCTCAATTGATGGCATTTGCAGCAAGCCATTTCAGGAAGTTTGTCACGGTTTGGACACTCTTTGGCCCAATATCCTGCCTGTCTACAGATTAGGCATTTGCCTCATGCCTTGTCCTTCAAGGACTTGGGGTTTGCCATAGGGCTTCCCTGGAGGGCGGCCAGCATCTGGGCATGCCTTGTCTCTTTCCTTTTCTCCCTTTCCTGGGCCTTGGCCTCCCTCTCCTGTTCTCTGTTATAAAAGGTATTGGTGGCTGTCTGGACCATCTCATCTAAAGAGGCAGCAGGGTCCTGCTGCTGTAGCTGTTGTAACTTTATCCTGATGTCTGATGCACATTGGGACAGGAATTTATCCTTTAAAATCACCTGTCCCTCTTAAGAATCTAAGTCCAGATTGGTAAATTGTTGGAGGGTCTCATTTAGCCTTTCCAGAAAGGCAATGGGGTTCTCATTGCACTCCTGAGTTATTGCTGAGACCCAGACATAGCTGATTACTTTCTTCTGGGCTGCTTTTAGTCCTCCCTTTACATAGATCAGACAATGACCCCAGGTGTGCTCAGGATCATTATAATTCCAGTTAAGATCTGAGGAGGGGATTGCAGTTTCCCCCAATGGGTATTTATTGTTTGGCATGTGAAGTCCCATAGCATAACTTTGGGCTTCCTTTAAGGCCCTAGCATACTCAGGTTCAGATAAAGTTTGACTAAGTATGACCATTATGTCCTTCCACATCAAGTCAAAGGCCAAGGTAATGATTGAAATGTATCTATATATTTGCCTGGATCATCTGTATAGCTTCCCAGGTCTTCTTTGATCTGTCTTAGTTCTAAGAGGGAAGAAGGGCTTATGGACCTGGGTTGGTCTGAATTTTCCTCCAGTTTCAACTAAGGGACATACTCTAGTTGGCTTATGTGGAGGGGGTACTCCCAGATATTGGGGCATGTTTGCATACTAGAAAGGAGCACCAGGTAGCTTGGGAACCATGGAAGGTGAGATTTCACGGGGGGCAGGGGCTTCTTTCTCTTGGTTGTCTGTGCCTAATATCATTTGCCTAATAGACTCAATTTTATGGCATACATAAAGCCCATACTTAAGACAGAGTTCCTTCTTAACTCTTATTCAGAAGAAAACTCGAACATATGGGATCTCTGTCCATTTGCCTTGTCTTTTGCAGAATAAATATAGCTGCAGGATGGTTTCCTAATATAAATTCCCAACTTCAGGCCAGTGTTCCTCATCTCCCAGAGGATACTGTGGCCATGCAGTGGCACAAAAGAATTTTAAGCGACTTCTCCTTAGAGTTAGAGGATTGAACAGCTTCCAGTTATCAAGGATGCATCTCAAGGGCATCTCTTGGGAAGTGGATTTGTTATTTCCCACCTGAAAGACAGTGATGACAGGGAGGAAAAGAAAAAAAAGAAGAAAAACAATAAACCTCCTATTTTTATGGGAGGACTTCCTTAGGGGTGAGTCTTCCTGAAGTTTATACTACCCAGGCTGGAGTTGGGAGTCCCCAAGGTCTCCAACATGAGCAGTGCTGGGTAGGATTAAGGGGTTGTAATCTTAATTCATTGCTGGTTTGTCCACCATGGATGGGAATAGATACCATGATGTAAAGCAATCCAAGCCTGTGCCCTGAGACTGGGAACCTGGTGAAACAGCCATAAGCCTTATCCTCTTATTGCTCTGAGGGAATGTAAGTCACTGATTTCTTCCCCTAGTCCTCCATAAGAGCAGTTTAGGATATTTCCAATAGGTAAGCATTTCATTGTCATAGACCCACTTTAGGTAATAACAGAAGCAGTGAAAAAGTGTGGATTATCTGGTCCTGTCAGGGGCATTCAGTTCAGTTCATTTCAGTTCAGTCGCTCAGTCGTGTCCGACTCTTTGCGACCCCATGAATCGCAGCACGCCAGGCCTCCTTGTCCATCACAAACTCCCGGAGTTTACTCAAACTCCTGCCCAATGAGTTGGTGATGCCATCCAGCCATCTCATCCTCTGTTGTCCCCTTCTCCTTCTGCCCCCAATCCCTCCCAGCATCAGGGTCTTTTCCAACAAGTCAACTCTTCGCATGAAGGTGGCCAAAGTATTGGAGTTTCAGCTTCAGCATCAGTCCTTCCAATGAACACCCAGGACTGATCTCCTTTAGGATGGACTGGTTGGATTTCCTTGCAGTCCAAGGGACTCTCAAGAGTCTTCTCCAACACCACAGTTCAAAAGCATCAATTCTTTGGTGCTCAGCTTTCCTCACAGTCCAACTCTCACATCCATACATGACCACTGGAAAAACCATAGCCTTGACCAGACAGACTTTTGTTGGCAAAGTAATGTCTCTGCATTTTTTTCCCATTTATTTTTATTAGTTGGAGGCTAATTACTTTACAATATTGTAGTGGTTTTTGTCATACATTGACATGAATCAGCCATTAAAAAGAATTCATTTGAATCAGTTCTAATGAGATGGATGAAACTGTCTCTGCTTTTTAATATGGTATCTAGATTGGTCAAAGCTTTCCTTCCAAGGAGTAAACGTCTTTTAATTTCATGGCTGCATTCACCATGTGCAGTGATTTTGGAGCCCCAAAAATTATAAAAAATAAAGTCTGACACTGTTTCCACCGTCTCCCCATCTAGTTCCCATGAGGTGATGGGACAAGATGCCATGATCTTAGTTTTCTGAATGTTAAGCTTCAAGCCAACTTTTTCAGTCTCCTCTCTCACATTCTTCAAGAGGTTTTTTAGTTCATCTTCCCTTTCTGCCATAAGGGTGGTGTCATCTGCATATCTGAGGTTATTAATATTGCTCCCAGTAATCTTGATTCCAGCTTGTGCTTTTTCGAGTCCAGCATTTCTCATGATGTACTCTGCATATAAGTTAAATAAGCAGGGTGACAATGTACAGTCTTGATGTACTACTTTTCCTTATTTGGAATCAGTCTGCTGTTCCATGTCCAATTCGAACTGTTTCTTCCTAACCTGCATACAGGTTTCTCAAGAGGCAGGTCAGGTGGTCTGATATTCATCTCCTTCAGAATTTTCCACAGTTTATTGTGATCCACACAGTCGAAGGCTTTGACATAGTCAATAAAGCAGAAATAGATGTTTTTCTGGAACTCTCTTGCTTTTTCAATGATCCAGCAGATATTGGCAATTTGATCTCTGGTTCTTCTGCCTTTTCTAAAACCAGCTTGAACATCTGGAAGTTCACGGTTCACATATTGCTGAAGCCTGGCTTGGAGAATTTTGAGCATTACTTTACTGAATGTTCTAGTGGTTATCCCTACTTTCTTCAGTTTAATTTTGAGCGTGTGAGATGAGTGCAACTGTGCGGTAGTTTGAGCATTCTTTGGGATTGCCTTTCTTAGGGATTGGAATGAAAACTGACATTTTCCAGTCCTGTGGCCACTGCTGAATTTTCCAAATTTGCTGGTGTATTGAGTACAGCACTTTCACAGCATCATCTTTTAGGATTTGAAATAGCTCAACTGGAATTCCGTCATATCCACTAACTTTGTTCATAGTGATGCTTCTAAGGCCCACTTGAGTTCACATTCCAGGATGTCTGGCTCTAGGTGAGTGATCACACCATTGTGATTACCTGGGTCATGAACATCTTTTTTGTACAGTCCTTTGTATTCTTGCCACCTCTTCTTAATAGCTTCTGCTTCTGTTAGGTCCATGTCTTTTATGTCCTTTATTGAATCAATTTTTGCATGAAATGTTCCCTTGGTAGCTCCATTTTCTTGAAGAGGTCTCTAGTCTTTCCCATTCTGTTGTTCTCCTCTATTTCTTTGCATTGATCACTGAGGAAGGCTTTCTTATCTCTCCTGGCTATTCTTTGGAACTCTGCATTGAACTCTGACTATCTTTCCCTTTCTCCTTTGCTTTTCACTTCTCTTCATTCCACAACTATTTGTAAGGCCTCCTCAGACAACCATTTTGCTTTTTTCCATTTCTTTTCCATGGGGATAGTCTTGATCCTTGTCTCCTGTACAATGTCACGAAACTCCATCCATAGTTCATCAGGCTCTCTATCAGATATAGTCCCTTAAATCTATTTCTCACTTCTAGTGTATCATCATAAGGGATTTGATTTAGGTCATACCTGAATGTTCTAGTAGTTATCCCTACTTTCTTCAGTTTATGTCTGAATTTGATAATAAGGAGTTCATGATCTGAGCCACAGTCAGCTCCCAGTCTTGTTTTTGCTAATTGTATAGATCTTCTCCATCTTTGGGTGCAAAGAATTTAATCAAACTGATTTCGGTATTGACCATATGATGATGTTCATATGTAGAGTAGCAAAATGTGTTGTTGGAAGAGGGTGTTTGCTATGACCAGTGCGTTTTCTTGGCAAAACTCTATTAGCCATTGCCCTGCTTCATTCTGTACTCCAAGGCCAAATTTGCCTGTTACTCCAGGTGTTTCTTGACTTCCTACTTTTGCATTCCAGTCCCCTATAATGAAAAGGGCATCTTTTTTTGGGTGTTAGTTCTAAAAGGTCTTGTAGGTCTTCATAGAACCGTTCAACTTCAGCTTCTTCTGTGTTACTGGTTAGGGCATAGGCTTGGATTATCATGATATTGAGTAGTTTGCCTTGCAAACCAACAGAGATCATTCTGTTGTTTTTGAGATTGCATCCAAGTACTGCATTTTGTACTGTTTTGTTGACTATGATGGCTATTAGGAGCATTTTAATAATAAGCAGGGTGGAGCAATGTTGCCTACAAGGGGGCAGGGTCCTGGTTGTAGGAGTTAGTAAATGGCTTAAGAACAAATTGATAAGAGGCAACAGACCAGATGTTCCATAAAAGTGGAGTGGAGATTTGATCTGGGGGTATGTTTGTAACTTTAGGAGAAGGGTGGTAAGGGTTTGGGCCCCAAATGGCCTGCAGGGCTAACTCCCAAAGTGGCAAACATTATCCCTGGAAGCCCAGTTGCCCTTGAAGGGATGCCACCAACAGATGGACTTCAGCAGGCATTCTCTGCCTGCCACTCGCCCTTGCAGGTTCACTGAGAGATGCTGTTGTTGCACATGTTGTAGGAAACATGGAAGGTGAAGGCCTGAATATCTAGAGGGATTGGATATTATACAGTATTTCCCTCCCAAATGGCCAGCTATTTTCTGGTTGTCCCTCCAGAAGATTGTAGAGGCAACACTGTGGGCCTGGATAGGGTTCACGAAAAGAGCATGAAACAGGAAGGAAGGGGTCACGGCAAAACTTTTGAAAGAATGACATGGCCCAGGGGCATAACATAAGTGGATTAAAATAAAATGGGGCCAGGGCAATTCTAAGATCATGGCGGCATAGGACAGGGAGACCACTTTCTCCCCCACAAATTCATTGAAAGATCATTTGAACGCTGAGCAAATACCACAAAACAACTTCTGAACGCTGGTGGAGGACACCAGGCACCCAGAAAAGGCAGCCCATTGTCTTCAAAAGGAGGTAGGACAAAATATAAAAGATAAAAAAGAGAGACAAAAGAGTTAGGGATGGAGACCGGTCCTGGGGAGGGAGTCTTAAAAGAGAAGTTTCCAAACACCAGGAAACCCTCTCACCAGCGGGTCTGTGGGGAGTTTGGAATCTCAGAGGGCAACATAACCAGGAGGAAAAAAATAAATAAATAAAACCCACAGGTTATGTGTCTAACAGCAACTCCCAACCAAGAAGTAGCCCAGACCTTCGTGTCCACCACCAGCAAGTGGGGCTGAACAAAGAGGTATGGGCTGCATTGCTTAGGGTAAGGACTGGGCCTGAATGCCCCGAGGGCAATCTGAGGGAGCTAACATGAGATAGCAACCCAAACCACGGGATAGCCAGAGAGGAAAAAAAAAAAAGAGGAAAGAGAGAGAACTTTCTTGTGAAAAGCTCTTACATAAGGCACTGCTGGGCCCACACACAGAACAAAGGACTGAGAAAATACCAGAGGAGAGTTAGCCGGCTGCGGAATGGCCCACCCCCCACCAGAGGAAGGGAGGCAGGTGGGCAGTAGCCAGAGCTGGAAAGGGGCAAACTTGGCCCAGAGACAGCATCCCCTACCAAACTGTGAGCAGGCTTCCAGTTGCTAACCAAGTCTTCCTGGGATCCTGGACAGTTTGACATCCGCTGGGAGGGTCGCAGCCAGAGATCAGCTCTCCAGAGGAGACACATGGCACACCTGAGACGGCGCTCCCAATGCACACCCAGGAAATCGAGCAGCTGAGGCCACCAGGGAGTTGCTAAAACTCACTGTTCCTGGGGAGAGTGCGCTCACCAAGCACCTGATCAGCTGAACTGCTCAAACCTGGGGAGCACACAAAACAGAGGCCCAACCGAATCTGTGCTTTTGTGGAGTACCCAGAAACCTGAACCTGAGTGGCTTAGATCTGGAAACTGCATGCAACACAGGGCCTGCCTTAGACAGTTCCCCAGTAGAGCAACCTGGAGCCTGAGCAGTGTAGACCTGGAAAGCACACACGCCTCGAGCGGGGGCAAATCCAGTGTGGTCTAGACACTGCAAGCACTCCCCACAGATGCCAGTGATAACTGTTTGAAGTGTTCATCCCTTCCTGCAGCACAACTGAACAAGTGAACCTAAATAAATGACCACCTTTGCCCCCTTGTGTCAGTGCAGAATATAGATACTTAAGAGACTTGCAAACAGAGGAAGCCAAAAAAACAAAGAAGAGGGAATGGCTTTGGAACTGACAGGTGCAAGAGATTAAAACACTGTAGTTAGCACTGGCTACACTGGAAGGGACCTATAGCCCTAGAGAAAAAGTATAACGTGGAACAAGGAACTATCTGAAACTGAATTGACCAAACAGTGCCCTCAACAGCTCCAGAGAAATTCGTAGATACATTTTATTAGTACCACTTTATAATTTTAATTTTTTTAATTTTAAGTTCTTTATTACTCCTTTAATTTTAATTTTAATTTTTATTTTATTTTTTTCATTTATTTTTATTAGTTGGAGGCTAATTACTTTACAATATTGTAGTGGTTTTTGCCATATATTGACATGAATCAGCCATGGATTTACATGTGTTCCCCATCCCGATTCCCCCTCCTGCCTCCCTCCCCATCTGATCCCTCTGGGTCTTCCCAGTACACCAGCCCTCAGCACTTCTCTCATGCATCCAACCTGGGCTGGTTATCTGTTTCACCCTTGATAGTATACTTGTCTCAAAGCTATTCTTTCAGAACATCCCACCCTCGCCTTCTCCCACAGAGTCCAAAAGTCTGTTCTGTACATCTGTGTCTCTTTTTTGGTTATGCATATAAGGTTATCATTACCATCATTTTAAATTTCATATATATGCGTTAGTATACTGTATTGGTCTTTATCTTTCTGGCTTACTTCACTCTGTGTAATGGGCTTCAGTTTCATCCATCTCATTAGAACTGATTCAAATGAATTCTTTTTAATGGCTGAGTAATATTCCACTGTGTATATATACCATAGCTTCCTTATCCTTTCGTCTGCTGATGGGCATCTAGGTTGCTTCCATGTCCTGGCTATTATAAACAGTGCTGGGATGAACATTGGGGTTAAACTTAAAAGCTTTTGCACAACAAAGGAAACTATAAGCAATGTGAAAAGGTATCCCTCAGAATGGGAGAAAATAATAGCAAATGAAGCAACAGATAAAAGATTAATCTCAAAAATATACAAGCAACTCCTGCAGCTCAATTTCAGAAAAATAAATGACCCAGTCAAAAAATGGGCCAAAGAACGAAACAGACATTTCTCCAAGGAAGACATACAGATGGCTAACAAACACATGAAAAAATGCTCAACATCACTCATTATCAGAGAAATGCAAATCAAAACCACCATGAGGTACCATTATACGCCAGTCAGGATGGCTGCTATCCAAAAGTCTACAAGCAATAAATGCTGGAGAGGGTGAGGATTAAAGGGAACCCTCTCACACTGTTGGTGGGAATGCAAACTAGTACAGCCACTATGGAGAACAGTGTGGAGATTTCTTAAAAAACTGGAAATAGAACTGCCATATGACCCAGCAATCCCACTTCTGGGCATACACACCGAGGAAACTAGATCTGAAAGAGACACGTGCACCCTGACGTTCATTGCAGCACTGTTTATAATTTTCATTTTTAAAACCTACCATTACCTTGAAAAAAAAAAAAACAACCTATTTTTAAAGCAAATTTCATATTTATTTTATAACTTTTGCGATTTTTTTTTTTTTTAGTGTTGTATTTTTGAGAGTCTAACTGCTATTCTAGATTTTTATCTTTGCTTTTTGGCATTTGTTATCAATTCTGTACCTTTAAGAATCCAATTGTCAGTACCCATTTTACTTAGGAGTGTGATTACTAGCTTGATTGCTATCTCCCCTTTTGGCACTCCTTTGTCTCCCCCACGTTACCTCTATCTCCTCTCTCCCTCTTCTCTTCTCTAGGTAACTCTGTGAATCTCTCTGGGTGTTCCAGGTTGTGGAGAACACTTAAGGAGCTGATCACAGGCTAAATTTGTCTGTCTCCTTTAGACTCCACCTCTTCTCCTCCTGGTCACCTCTATCCCCTTCCTCCCTTTTCTCTTCTCTATGGAACTCCATGAACGTCTGTTAGTGTTCCTGACTGTGGAGAGCAAATAGGGAATTGATTACTGGCTAGACAGCTTTTGATTCCCTCACTTCTATCCCTGGTAACATCTATCTCCCTCCTCCCTCTTCTCTTCTTCATGTAACTCTGTGAACCTCTCTGGATGTCCCTCACTGTGGAGAATATTTTCACCAATAACCTAGACATTTTATCATCAGTGCTGTATGGATGGAGAAGTCTTGAGGCTACTATGAGAATAAGATTGAAAGTCAGAGGCAGGAGGTCTAAATACAAAACTTGAGAACACAATAAAACTGACTCCAGGAACCATTAACTGACAAAAGCTCATCCAAAAGCCTCCATACCTACACTGAAACCAAGCTCCACCCAAGAGCCAACAAGTTTCAGAGCAAGACATACCATGCTAATTCTCCAACAAAGCAGGAACATAACCCTGAGCACAAAAATACAGGTGGCCAAAAGTCACACCAAACCCATAGACACCTCAAAACTCACTACTGGACACTTCATTGCACTCCAGAGAGAAAAGATTCAGCTCCAACCACCAGAACAACAATGCAAGTTTCCCTAACCTGGAAACCTTGATAAGCCACTCGTCCAACACCACCCACAAGGAGGCACCTCCAAAATAAGGAGGAACTACAAACTTCCAGCATACAGAAAGGCCACTCCAAACACAGAAACCTGAAGAGGATGAAAAGGGAGAGAAATATCAATCAGGTAAATGAGCAAGATAAAAGCCCACCAAACCGAACAAAGAGGAGGAGATAGGGAGTCTAACTGAAAATAAGTAAATAAATAAATAATAAATAAATAAGAATAATGATAGTAAAAATGATCCAAAATTTTGAAAACAAAATGGAGTTACAGATAAATAGTCTGGAGACAAGGATTGAGAAGATGCAAGAAAAGTTTAACAAGGACCTAGAAGAAATAAAAAAGAGTCAGTGAATAATGCAATAAATGAAATCAAAAGAACTCTGAAGGGAACCAGCAGTAGAGTAACTGAGGCAGCAGATAGGATAAGTGACATGGAAAATAGAAGGGTGGAAATAAATGAAGCAGAGAGGGAAAAAGAAAAAAAGAAGAAGTAAAAGAAATGAGGACAACTTTAGAGACCTCTGGGACAATGGTAAACACACCAACATTTAAGTCATAGGATTCCCAGAAGAATAAGACAAAAAGAAAGTCCATGACAAAATACCTGAGGAGATAATAGTTGAAAATTTCTCTAAAATGGGGAAGGAAATAGCCACCCAGGTCCAAGAAACTCAGAGAGTCCCAAACAGGATAAACCCAAGGCAAAACACCCCAAGACACATATTAATCAAATTAACAAAGATCAAACACAAAGAACAAATATTAAAAGCAGCAAGGGAAAAACAACAAATAACACACAAGGGGATTCCCATAAGGATAACAGCTGATCTTTCAACAGAAACTCTTCAGGCCAGAAGGGAATGGCAGGACATACTTAAAGTGATGAAAGAGAAAAACCTACAACCCAGATTACTGTACCCATCAAGGATCTCATTCAAATATGAAGGAGAAATAAAAAGCTCTACATACAAACAAAAGCTGAGAGAATTAAGCACCACCAAACTAGCTCTTCAACAAATGCTAAAGGATCTCCTCTAGACAGGAAATACAGAAAAGGTTTGTAAACTCGAACCCAAAACAACAACGTAAATGGCAACAGGCTCATACTTATCAATAATTATCTTATATGTAAATGGGGTGAATGCCCCAATCGAAAGACAAAGACTATCTGAATGGATTAAAAAAAAAAAAAAAAAAAACAGAAAAATATCCTTATATATACTGTCTACAAGAGAAAAACCTCAAACCTGGGGACACATGCAGACTGAAAGTGAAGGGCTGGGAAAAGATATTTCATGCAAATGGGAGGCCAAAAGAAAGCAGGAGCAGCAATATTCATATCAGATAAAATAGATTTTAAATAAAGGCCATGAAAAGAGACTAAGAAGAACTCTACATTATGATCAAAAAATCAATCTAAGAAGAAGACATAAAAATTATAAATATATATTTACCAAATATAGGATCAACACCATATGTAAGGCAAATTCTAACAAGTATGAAAGGGGAAATTAACAGTAACACAATAATAATGGGAGACTTTAATACCCCACTCACACCTATGGACAGATCAACAAACAAAAAATTAGCAAGGAAACACAAACTTTAAATGATACAATGGACCAGTTAGACCTAATTGATATCCATAGGACATTTCACCCTAAAACAATGAATTTCACCTTTTTGTCAAGTGAAAATGGAACCTTCTCCAGGATAGATCACATCTTGGGTCATAAATCTAGGCTTGGTAAATTAATAAAAAACAATGAAATCATCTCAAGCATCTTTTCTGATCAAAATGCAGTAAGATTAGATGTCAACTGCAGGGGAAAAAATTTATTACAAATTCCAGCATATGGAGTCAAAACAACACACTTCTGAATAACCAACAAATCACAGAAGAAATAAAAAAGAAATAAAAATATGCCTAAAAACGAATGAAAATGAAAACACAGCAACCCAAAACATATGCAATTCAGTAAAAACAGTGCTAAGGGGGATGTTCATATCACTACAAGCCTACCTCAAGAAACAGGAGAGAAATCAAATAAATAAACGAACAATATACCTAAAGCAAGTAGAGAAAGAAGACATGAAGAAACCTAGCATTAGTAGAAGGAAAGAGATCACAAAAATTAGGGTAGAAATAAATGCAAAAGAAACAGAAGAGACCATAGCAAAAATCAACAAAGCTAAAAGCTGGTTCTTTGAGAAAATAAATAAAATAGACAAACCATTAGCCAGACTCATCAAGAAACAAAGGGAGAATAATCAAATCAACAAAATTAGAAATGAAAATGGAGAAATCACAACAGACAGCACAGAAATACAAAGGATCATAAGAGGCTACTATCAGCAACTATATGCCAATAAAATGGACAACTTGGAAGAAATGGACAAATTCTTAGAAAAATACAACCTTCCAAAACTGAACCAGGAAGAATAGAAAATCTTAACAGACCCATCACAAGCACAGAAATCAAAACTGTAATCAGAAATCTTCCAGCAAACAAAAGCTCAGGACGACACGCTTTACAGCTGAATTCTACTTAAAATTTAGAGAACAGCTAGCACCCATCCTACTCAAACTCTTTCAAAAAAGTGAAGAGGAAGGTAAATTTCCAAAGTCATTTTATGATGCCACCCTTGCCCTAATACCAAAACCAGACAAAGATGCCACAGAAAAAGAAAACTACAGGCCAATATCACTGATGCACATAGATGCAAAAAGCCTTAACAATATTCTAGCAAACAGAATTCAACAACATATTAAAAAGATCATACATCATTACCAAGTGGATTTTATCCCAGGGATGCAAGGATTATATCCCCAAATCAAAGTGATAAACCACATTAACAAATTGAAAAATAAAAACCACATGATTATCTCAACAGATGCAGAGAAAGCCTTTGACACAATTCAACATCCATTTATGACAATAACCTTCCAGAAAGCAGGCATAGAAGGAACATACCTCAACATAATAACAGCCATATATGATAAACACACGCAAACATTATCCTCAATGGTGAAACACTGAAAGCATTTCCCCTAAAGTCAGGAACAAGATAAATGCCCACTCTGACCACTGCTATTCAACATAGTTTTGGAAGTTTTGGCTATAGCAGTCAGAGCAGAAAGAGAAATAAACGGAATCCAGATTGGAAAAGAAGTAGAAAAACATTCACTGTTTGCAGATGACGTGATCTTCTACATAGAAAACCCTAAAGATCCACCAGAAAATTACTAGAGCTAATCAATGAATATAGTAAAGTTGCAGGATATAAAATTAACACACAGAAATCCCTTGCATCCCTATACACTAACAATGAAAAATCAGAAAGAGAAATTAAGGAAACAATCCCATTCACCATTGCAACAAAAAGAATAAAATACTTAGGAATAAATCTACCTAAAGGAAAAAAAGACCTGTATATAGAAAACTATAAAACATTGAAGAAAGAAATCAAAGATGACAGAAAAAATGGAGAAATATACCATGTTCATGGATCAGAAGAATCAATATAGTGAAAATGAGTATACTACCCAAAGCAATCTATAGATTCAATGCAATCCCCATCAAGCTACCAATGGTATTTTTCACAGAACTAGAACAAATAATTTCACAATTTGTATGGAAATACAAAAACCTCGAATAGCCAAAGCAATCTTGAGGAAGAAGAATGGAACTGGAGAAATCAACCTACCTGAATTCTGGCTATACTACAAAGCAGCAGTCATCAAGATGGTATGGTACTGGCACAAAGACAGAAATATATATCAATGGAACAAAATAGAAATCCCAGAGATAAGTCCACACATTTACGGACACCTTATCTTTGACAAAGGAGGCAAGAATATACAGTGGAGAAAAGACAATCTCTTTAACAAGTGGTGCTGGGAAAACTGGTCAGCCACTTGTAAAAGAATGAAACTAGAACACTTTCTAACACCATACACAAAAATAAACTTAAAATGGATTAAAGATCTAAATGTAAGACCAAAAACTATAAAACTCCTAGAGGAAAACTTAGACAAAACAGTCTCTGACATAAATAATAACAGGATTCTCTATCACCCACCTCCCAGAGTAACAGATATTAAAGCAAAAATAAACAAATGGGACTTCATTAAACTTAAAAGCTTTTGCACAATGAAGAAAACCATAAGCAAGGTGAAAAAATAGCCTTCAGAATGAAGGAAAATAATAGCAACTGAAACAACTTAAGAAGAATTAATGTCAAAAATATACAAGCAACTCCTGCAGCTCGATTCCAGAAAAATAAATGACCCAATCAAAAAAATTGGCAAAAGAACTAAGCAGACATTTCTCCAAAGAAGACATATGGATGGCTAACAAACACATGAAAATGTGCTCAACATCACTCATTATCAGAGAAATGCAAATCAAAACCACAGTGAGGTACCATCTCATGCCAGTTAGAATGGCTGCTATCAAAAAGTCTATAAACGATAAATGCTGGAGAAAGTGCAGAGAAAAAGGAACCCGCTTACAGTTTTGGTCAGAATGCAAAGTAGTACAGCCACTGTGGAGCGCAGTGTGGAGATTCCTTAAAAAACTGGAAATAGAACTGCCATATGACCCAGCAATCCCACTGCTGGGCATACACACCAAGGAAACCAGAACTGAAAGAGACATATGTACCCCAATATTCATTGCAGCACTGTTTACAATAGCCAGGACAAGGAATCAACCTGGATGTCCATCAGCAGATGAATTGATAAGAAAACTGTGGTTCATATACACAATGGAATATTACCCAGCTATTAAAAATGCACTTGAATCAGTTGTAATGAGGTGGATGAAACTGGGCCCTATTATAAAGAGCGAAGTGAATCAGAAAAAAAAATACCATTACAGTATATTAACGCATATATATGGAATTTAGAATGATGGTAATGATGACCCTATATGCGAGACAGCAAAAGAGACACGAATGTAAAAAACAGACTGTTGGACCCTGTAGGAGAAGGCGTGGATGGGATGATTTGAGAGAATAGCTTTGAAACGTGTATATTATCATTTGTGAAATAGATTGCCAGTCCAGGTTCAATGCATGAGGCAGGGTGCTTAGGGCTGGTGCACTGGGATGACCCAGAGCGATAGGTTGGGGAGGGAGGTGTGAGGGAGGGTCAGCATGGGGAACACATGTACACCCATGGCTGATTCACGTGAAGGTATGGCAAAAACCACCACCAGATTTTAAAGTAATTAGCCTCCAATTAAAATAAAATAGGGCCAATATTGCAGACAAGTTAAATTCAACTAAACCTTGATTCTCAATGTGCAAGCTAAATGACACACCCAGAGGCTCCATGGCAGTTCCAAGTCACTATCAAAAGACCTAGGAGTGTGTGTTCCCCACTCATTAGCATATGAAATCACCCAGCTCACAAAAGCTAACCATACCACATTTCATGGCTGCTGCATACACTCTCTGCAATGGCACAACTCTGTGGATTGTGCTTCTCTCTGAATCCCAATAAATCTACCTCTTACCTATCACTGTATCTCTCACTGAATGTTTTTGCAATAAGACATCAAGAACTTGAGCTTCATTAGGTCCTGACACCAGGCACCATGGGTTTTGGCCGGGCTCAAGTCCCAGTCGGATATGACTGAGTGACTAAGCATAGCACAGAGTCCCTGCCACATGGGTTTGAGTCCCAATCTTAGGTAAATGGTTTCAAACACAACTTTCAGAAATGGAAAGATGATGACCTGCCCAATACTTTGTAAGCAGTGGCATAGATGGAGAGTAGAGCTGAAGGACGGGAGGAAAAAGCAGTGGGAAAAATGTGCCAAGGAATCCCCTTCATAACCTGCCAGAAAATCTGCTAAATACCTGACCTGTGCTCACAGTTTTCATTGGCCTGATCCTTGGCACAAAGAAGATTAAGGACAGAAGAACCCTCACCTGCTTGGGCAACAGCTACTAAGGCACAGCAGATAGTAGAGCCTTCAGGACACACTGGGCAAGTAGCCCCTGCCAGAGTCCCTCAATTGCACCCACTGCTGCTCACCTGTTCGCAGGGGGTTTGAGGAAACAAGAAATGAGAGATTGTAAAGGAATTAAGATTTTGCTAGCCATGTGTCCTTCCAGCCATAGGAGTAAGGACCTCCTACCTTAACTGGAGGTCTTCTGGAATCTGAGACTGAGCCGTGTGAGCTTTCTGCTGAGTTGGACTTCTGCTGTGCTTGGTCTCTGCCTTGCAGCGGCTAAGCTGAGGTTGTTTCAGCCAGGTTAAATCCGAGTCATGGCACAAGATATGTCGGGGGAGTGTGTAATTTCCTTGGCTCTGTCTTGCTGCAGCAAAATTTGAAATGGTGTACCAGAGTTACAGCTCAGTTACAGCTCAGTTTTATTTGGCAAACAAAGGAAAATACATCCTTGAGGTGTGAGGGCAGGCTGACCCAAAAGAAGAGAGGGGCTCAATTTTTCTTCTGTTCCATTTTCGTAGGCTTCTTCCTTTCTTTGTCTTTTAGCCACCACCATTTGGGACTCCTTTTTTCCTATTCTAACTACCTAGCAATTTTATCTGGGAAAAATAATGCCACAGAAGTAAATGAGTTCCCATTTTGGTTATATCCCTCCACAGAATTTCTTTCACTTTCTTTCTTGCTACATTATTCAACAATCATGAAAACAAATCCAGTTAAATGATGAGAAACACAAGATCCAGTCACCCCTGCTGCCCCATCCAATAGCCAGTCGCTGCAAGTAGTAAGAATAAGGCCATTGTTAGCCCTGCCAGCTCTCTGTTGACCTTCCAATTCATTCCCTTTTGCCTTCTCAGAAATTTGATACTGATGAGTAAGTATAAATCAAGGAATACGAAATGGAGAACACAACATATTTCTTTGGTATTTCTATCTTTCAGGTACTAGCCTAGATATTTTGCATTATTTATCTCATTTGACACTTATCATATTCTGATTTGGGCTTCCTCAGTAGCTCAGTGGTCAAGAATCTGTCTACCAATGCAGGAACCACAGGAAACACAGGTTCAATCCCCAGGTCAGGAAGATCCCCTGGAGAAGGAAATGGCAACCCATTCCAGAATTCTTGCCTGGAAAATCCCATGGACAGAGGAGCCTGGTGGGCTATAGTCCATGGGGTTGCAAAGAATAAGAAACAACTGGGTGACTGAGCATGCATGAATGCATATTCTAATTTAGGCAAAATATGCTTCATTCAATAGATGAGAAAACTTACTTTGAAAAGACTGAGGAATTTTTCCAAGGTCACATTATAATATATTAGAATCCCTCAAACACAAAATTAAAGGTAAAATGTTACTGCTAAATGAATTCTCTTTATATATAAAAAAATAATTAATGAACAATTAATAAAACAGATTGACCTTAGAAAGTCCTAAGGGGAAGTATAATATTATTTTAAGAAGAGGTAGCTAAAATTAGGTTTCAAGAAATAATAAAAAATTGCCCTTTAATTTATTGTGCAGACAAATTTTATATACTTTCTTCTGGTCTTTATGCATCTAGAAAGTTTCTGTCTTTATTTTTATCCTTAGAGAATTCGTTGACATAGTATAACCATGTTTACAACTTCCACCTTTTTCATAATCACAAAATTAGACTTCTTTTTATTCTTCAGTGTGAATTCAGTAATTCATGAAAATACAGTGGGAACGTTGACTATTGTCTTTTTTGAAATTACTCAGCTACCCACAACTGTCATATATATTAATGGACTTATGGGGAGCCTATTATCTATGGAATCATTTCCAAATAAATTGAATGATAACTACAATAATTATAAATCATTATTCATGCTAACATATTACTTAGTTAGTTATGGCCTAATTATAAGAGATAAAGTATATCCTAATTTTTGTAAAGAAATAATAAAATATCACTGTATCAAAATTGACAGTTCTAAATTGTCAAAAAAGGGTCCCTATAAATGGCCAATGTAAAGATGAAGCTTCAATTTATCATGGTGAAAGAGGACTGGTCATGTAATTACTGTATTATCAAATGCCATGGATTAAATTGAGCAAAATTTTACCTTTTGTTTACAGATGAAGTACTTGAAGTAAATGAAAGTAAATTAGCCTGACCTAGATATCAATCTTAGATTTCTAGGCTAATATCTTTCTAATAAGTCATGCTGGAAAAATGGTAGCAACAACACCAGACTTAAACTAAGTACACAGTGTGGTCAGTTACAGCATTAGTCTAGAAAGTAGAACTGTGCATAAACCCTAGCTTTATAAATTACTTTTTTTTGTCCTTCAGTAATTCATGTTTCTTTTTAATTTTACTTCCTCTTGTGTGCCATAAATAGTTTGTAGTAAACAATGTTTCAGATTCCTTCCTATGTTGAGATTTTGAGTATCAACTTACTCCAATCCCCTCTTAAACATCTTAACTGAATATTGCAAAAGCTGTTTTATTCTTAAATCCTAAAGAACTTTTTCTTTCAGTATTCAACCAGTGTTATTTACATCTTTTCATTGTTTTCTATCTTTCAAGTATATTTTCCTCAAAAGCAGGACACCTGGATTCTTCAGCAGGTGGAAAATCGCTGGAAGGCAAGGACTGTATCCCAAGTACTTGGTACATATTGTTTATGGGATTCTCAAGGCAAGAATATTGAAGTGGTTTTCCATTCCCTTCTCCAGTGGACCACATTCTGTCAGTCAACAAAGGTCCGTCTAATCAAGGCTATGGTTTGTTTCAGTAGTCATGTATGCATGTGAGAACTAGACTATGAAGAAAGCTGAGTGCCGAAGAATTAATGCTTTTGAACTGTGGTGTTGGAGAAGACTCTTGAGAGTCCCTTGGACTGCAAGGAGATCCAACCAGTCCATCCTAAAGGATATCAGTCCTGGGTGTTCATTGGTGGGACTGATGTTGAAGCTGAAACTCCAATACTTTGGCCACATGATGCAAAGAGCTGACTCATTTGAAAAAGCCCTGATGCTGGGAAAGATTGAGGGCAGGAGGAGAAGGGGACTACAGAAGATGAGATGATTGGATGGCATCACTGACTCAATGGACATGGGTTTGGGTGAACTCCGGGAGTTGGTGATGGACAGGGAGGCCTGGTGTGCTGCAGTTCATGGGATTGCAAAGAGTCGGACATGACTGAGTGACTGAACTGAACTGAACTTGGTACATAGTAAGTGTTCAGTAAACATTGATAACTCAGGCAGTATCCCCTGAACCTAACATAATTGCTTGCCATCACTATGAAATGGATTAATGGCTGATGATCATAACAATAGCAATGTTCTTCCAAATGTGAGGCACTGTGTTAAACGCTTTACACATGTTAACCCATATGATGCACAGAAACTTATTATTATATCTATTTTGCACATGGGGAAACAAAATTTAAGAGAGCTTAGGACAACACAGTAAGTGGTAGAGACAGAATTTGAACTTTCTGAATCCAGAAAAAAGTGATGATAAAAAAGATGAGTTAAATCTATAACCACTTTATAAGTAAACTGAATTATCAAAAGTACTACTATTTATCCAAAATATCATTAATCATATGAGCAAATAGTTTACTTTTAGTAGTGCAAAATGATATTTTATGGTGATATTTACCATTTACTATTTACCACATTTATTCACTCAATTGTGAGTTCATTCAATAAACATTCATTTTTACTTACTTCATGCCCAGAATGGAAATGGGCATTGTCTCATTCTGTATTGACATGATTTTATTATTCAAAATAACTATTATTTATCTTAAAGGCATAAAAATATTTTTATAAAACCGGGAAGATGGCACTATCTTCTGAGACTGTGATCCAATGTCAAATTTTCTCTCTGATTGTAATGTCTACTGCTGAGTATGTAGCATGATATTTAGATCTTGAGAAACACTAAAAAATACCTTCTAAGTTTTTATTGCATAAGCCAAAGAGCACAGCAATGTATTCTTCTGTGCTTCAATGCACATAGAAAAATCAACAAAGAATTTCAGTTGTAGAACTAAAATATATTTTTTCAATGCTAGAAAATAATCAACCTTATTCAAAAGAAAAACTCTAAAGTAACACACCTTGGAGTAAGTATAAGCCATTATGCTTTATTGTAGGAAATTTTTGCCCCAGATAGCATGAAGAGAAAGCTAAGAAGATACTGTCTTGAGTACACTTCAAATCTGTTTTCTGGGCCATCGTTGTCTTTCTTTAGTTATAAAGTCTTTTTTTTTTTCTTTTATAATTCTTGCCAGCTCTGGTGACATGGATTTTATTGTGTAGGATTTCCTCAGCATTTCACTGACTTGAGGTTTTCACATTCTTTCCCAGAGTTCCCTGACAACAGAACAAAAGTTCTTGTTTTATCCTGTTTAATATTACAGTGTAGGCTATTCCCAACTGTATGAAACACATAAAATCTTTACAATTACTTCTTGGTAGAGCTAAGTGTATTGTATTTTCTGATAACAATCTTGTTTTGCAACAAATACACTGTATTAATTGGACCAACAGGGAAATAGTTTTTAAAGCAGACCTCAGGTATGAATTTCATAAAAGTAAAGGACAAACATATATCCAAAGAAGAAATATATTCACAATTTTATGCCAAAAGAATTATTCAGGCTATATTTTGTAGGTATTAAAGTATAAGATATTATCTATTTTGAAGTATGATAGAGTTTTCATGATGTTTAAGATCTTAATCACTTTATTAAGCATTTTTGTGAAAACTTTGTTCATATTGCAGTTGTATCAATGCTTCAAAACTTTACTAATATTTTTAGGCAAAATGTTAAAATATTTATGTTCACAGGATTGAAAATGTTAAGATCAAATTCATGTTTTTTCTATATAGGAATGTATTAATGGAGGTACAGCAAGAATTTTCAAAAAGGTTCTTTGAGATGCTTTTTATTTAAAAGATACAATAATTCTTTGGTAAATAATCTTCACAAATGTGGTAAACTACCTCTGGTTCTTATTCACAATATACATTGATATATAATGAGCTGTGAGAAGTCCTACAACAAAGAAACTTACTTAACTTGGTAACATGGAATTCCCAAATATATTTGATCATGGAGCCATTTTAATCAAGTAATATCCCACATAGCTTGTGATCTAGTTTGGCAAGCACTGTAAGTAATAATATGAATGAACTATTTTTATGAAGATTAGAAAAAAATGTTGTAATGACACAATGAAACTAATGATCCTAGGTAAACATTTTGAGAAACCTCAGTTTAGAGCAATGACAAGTATGTAAGTTGGATATGTTAACTTTTCTTTATTGGACAATTTGTTGTCTGTTAATAAAGACATATTAAAAGTATAAATAACTGACACCTACAAACATGATTGGCTCAGATTAATGGGTTGTAGAAGTTAGGAAAATTGTCAGTTTCCTATCTGATCCCAGTCAATATTTATAAGTATCAAAATGCTTCAGTTTACCACTTACATCAGAAGAATATGCATGGCTAAACCTGTTAACTTCAGAATTCCACATGCTCCAAGAGCTTAAGGCGAGAGTAGATGAGAAACAAAAGATATTTCAAAACAGAGACTAAACATAAAAATAGTAAGGACAGATGGGTAAGATGAAAAGTTAAAAAATAGCAAAAGCTTCACCAGCATAAATTAGAGCTATGATATGCACTTTAGACCTTGATAATTCAGTTCTGCACAAAGATTTTAGAAAACTTCCATTTTTCCTATCTCATTCATCTTGTAGTTATGTCAGTTTGCAACCTTAATTTTTATCCTTCAAACAACATGCACACATGTACACACAGAGACAAACACAAAAACTGCACACCCTTACCTCTGTGATAATCTAGAGCATTGAAACTACCAAACATAAACATTGTCATAGTAAGTTTTAGTTTTAGTTTTAGTTTAATCTGATCCTAAATCCAAAGCAAAATTATTACTCCAATTTAAGGGTGTTTTCCAACTTGATACACACACACACACACACACACACACACACACACGTATATATTTTTCACTAAGTATAATTTGGGGTGAAATTGATTGAGCAAAGACTTATTACATGACATACTAGCATGCATATTCCTGATATACATACAATAGAATGATTCTGTGATTCTGTGTAACCCTGCGGATAAGGTGATGCCTCATGGGAAAAAAAAAATTTCTCTTTAAAGTATGTTAAATAGTAGAAGGAAATTATAAGTAGGTTAAGAGATTAAGCAAAGATGACAGTTTACTAAACTTTGGGATAAATTTTAAAAGACCTTACTAGGTAACTTAATAAGAGTGTCTAAAACAAGAAAAGACACATACAGAAGACTTCACATCTGAATGGGATAGGAGTGAAAACTGAGAAAAAGGGCAAAAATAGATAAATGGATAAATGCCTCCCATATGACTATGAAAAATATAATGTTATTAACAAGTTTCCATGTTATAGTTAAATAAATAGTATATTGAAGTCAGGAGAGGCTTTTGTTATTACACTGAATATGAGAAAGCTATGAATAAAACACTGCAGAGTGATGCTGAACATATGTATCTTCATGGCAATCATAAATGGGGATGAAAATGCCAATGTTTTAATATTTAATTCAATCTAAATATTGTATTAACAGAAATAACTGATGTGTCTATAATTATAGTGTAGGATTTTTTTTTAAAGAACAACTTAGCATAGAAGTTTAGTTTTTAAATTATGACCCTATCCCCCAAAATGTCATTGAAAATATTAAACATATCAAAGATTATGATTAAAATATAGGAAGGAATGTGCTATGTTTAGTTACTCAGTCATATCTGACTCAGTGACTCCATGGACTGTAGCCTGCCAGGCTCCTCTGTCCATGGGATTCTCCAGGCAACAATACTAGAGTGGGTTGCCATGCCCTCCTCCAGGGAATCTTTCCAACCCAAGGGATCAAATTCAGGTCTCCCACATTGCAGGTGGATTCTTTACCATCTGAGCCACCAGGACAGCCTATAAAAAGCAAATATTTGCATACATATATATACATATTCCTTTGTGTATATGTGTCCTGTTGTTTTATCCAATGCTTCCATGAAATAGGCATTACAATTTCTATTTTATACGTAACTGAGACTTTGAATGGGTAAGTGATTTGCTCAATGCCATACAGATGAAATTTGAAATAAAATATGTCTTATTTTGCCTTTTCATACAGTCCATAGGGTTCGCCAGACACGGATACTACACTGTGTTGCCATTTCCTTCTCCAGAGTCTCTTGAAGAAAGTGAAAGAGGAGAGTGAAAAAGCTGGCTTGAAACTCAACATTTCAACAACTAAGATCATGATATCTGGTCCCATCACTTAATGGCAAATAGAAAGGGAAAAAGTGGAAGCTATGACAGATTTTATTTTCTTGGGCTCCAAAATCATTGTAGACAGTGACTATAGCCATGAAATTAAAGCACTTGTTCTTTGGAAGGAAGCTATGACAAACCTAGACAGTGTACTGAAAAGCAGAGGCATTATTTTGCTGACAAAGGTCCATACAGTCAAAGCTATGATTTTTTCCAGTAGTCACGTACAGATGTGAGAGTTGGACTGTAAAGAAGGCTGAGTGCTGAAGAATTGATGCTTTTGAATTGTGGTCCTGGAGAAGACTCTTGAGAGTCCCTTGGACTGTGAAGATATCAAATCAGTCAATCCTAAAGGAAAGTAGTCCTGAATATTCATCGGAAAGACTGATGCTGAAATTCCAATACTTTGGCCACCTGATGCCAAAGAACTGACGCATAGGAAAAGACCCTGATGCTAGGAAAGATTGAAGGCTGGAGGAGAAGAGGTTGACAGAGGATGAGATAGTTGGACGGCATCGCCAACTAGATGGACACGAGTTTGAGCAAGCTCCAGGAGTTGGTGATGGTCAGGGAAGCCTGGTGTTCACGTTGTCACAAAGAGTATTATATGACTGAGCGACTGAACTGATTAAACTGATACTGATCTTTGTTGGTGAAATAATGTCTCTGCTTTTTAATACACTGTATTGGAACTGAAGAGATCATGGCAGCCAGTCCCATCACTTCATGGCAAATGGATGGGAAAATAATGGAAACAGTGAGATACTTTATTTCCCTGGGCTCCAAAATCACTGCAGTATAGGATTGCCATATTTTTTTAATGAATGATTACTGTTATGGCTTCAGTGATATATCTGGCAAGCTTGATTCTAGCTTGTGCTTCATCCAGCCTGGCGTTTTGCATGCTATACTCTGCATATAACTTAAATAAGTAGAGTGACAATATACAGTGTGGATGTACTCCATTCCCAATTTAGAACCATTGTTCCATGTCTAGTTATAATTGTTGTTTCTTGACCTGTATACAGCTTTCTCAGGATGCAGGTCAAGTGGTCTGGTATTCCCATTTCTTTAAGAATTTTACACAGTTAGTTGTGATCTCACCAGCAAGGCTTTAACAGAGTCAATGAAGCAGAAGTAGATGTTTTTCTGGAATTCTCTTGCTTTTTCTATGATCCAACAGATGTTGGCAATTTGATCTCTGATTCCTCTGCCTTTTCTAAATCCAGCTTGTACATCTGGAAGTTCTTGGTTCACATACTGTTGAAGCCTAGCTTGAAGAATTTTGAGCACTACTTGCTAGCACGTGAAATGAGTGTGATTGTGTGGCAATTTTTACATCCTTTGGCACTGCACTTCTTTGCTATTGAAATGAAAACCAGTTTTTTTTTTCCCCAGTCCTGTGGCCACTGCTGAGGATTCCTAGTATGCTGCAATTTTGATGGCAGCACTTTCACAGCATCACTTTTTAAGATCTGAAATAGCTCTGCTGGAATTCCACCACTTTCACTAGCTTTGTAGTGATGCTTCCTAAGGCCCATTTGACTTCACAATCCATGGTGTATGGCTCTCAGTGAGTGATCACACCTTCGTGGTTATCTGCATCATTGTCATCTTTTTTACATAGTTTTTCTGTGTATCCTTGCCACCTCTTCTTGATATCTTCTGCTTCTGTTAGGTCCATGCACTTTCCATCCTTTACTGTTCCTGTCTTGGCATGAAATGTTCCCTTGGTGTCTTTAGATTTCTTGAAGAGATCTCTAGTCTTTCCCTTTCTGTTGCTTTCCTCTATTTCTTTGCATTATTCATTTAAGAAGGCTTTCTAATTTCGCCTTGCTATTCTTTGGAACTCTGAATTCAGATAGGTAAATCATTCCTTTTCTCCTTTGCCTTTTGCTTCTATTCATTTCTCAGCTATTTGTAAGGCTTCCTCAGAGAGCCATTTTGCCTTTTTGTATTTATTTTTCTTGGGGGTGGCTTTGATCACCACCTCCTGTAAAAATTACAAAGCTCTGTGAGTAGTTTTACTTTCACTCTGTCAGATTCAATCCCTTGAATCTCTTTGTCGCTTCCACTGTAAATCATAGTGGATTTGATATAGGTCATAACTGAGAGGCCTAGTGGTTTTCCCTACTCTCTTTAATAAATCTGAATTTTGCAATAAACAGTTCATGATCTGAGCCACAGTCAGCTCCCAGTATTGTTTTTGCTGACTGTATAGAGCTTCTCCATCTTTGGCTGCAAAGAATATAATCAATCTTATTTTGGTATTGATGATCTGGTGATATCCATTTGTAGAGTAGCAAAATGTGTTGTTGGAAGAGGGTGTTTGCAATAACCAGTGCATTCTCTTGGCGAAACACTTTTTCCTTTTCCCTTTTTCATTTTGTACTCCAAGGCCAAATTTGCCTTTTACTCCAGGTATCTCTTGACTTCCTACCTTTGCATTCCAGTCCCCTATGATGAAAAGCGCATCATTTTTTGGTGTTAGCTCTAGGTCTTCCCTGATAGCTCAGTTCATAAAGAATCCGCCTGCAATGCTGAAGACCCCTATTCGATTCCTAGGTCAGGAAGATCCACTGGAGAAGGGATAGGCTACCCACTCCAATATTCTTGGGCTTCCCTTGTGGCTCAGCTGGTAAATAATCCACCTGCAATTCAGGAGACCTGGGTTCAATCCCTGGGTTGAGAAGATCCTGCGGAGAAGGGAAAAGCTATCCACTCCAGTATTCTGGCCAAGAAAATTCCATAGTCCATGGGGTAGCAAAGAGTTGGGCATGACTGAGTGGCATTCACCTCACTAGAAGATCTTGTAGGTCTTCATAGAAACATTCAACTTCAAAACAAGACCAGTTACCCTCACAGTCAGTCTCTCCCATCAGGAAGCTTCCATAAACCTCTTACCTTATCCATCAGAGGACAGACAGAATAAAAACACAATCACAGAAAACTAACCAAACTGATCACATGGACCACAGCCTTGTCTAACTCAGTGAAACTATGAGCCATGCCATGTAGGGCCACCCAAGATGGACAGATGGATCATAGTGGATGGTTCTGATGAAATGTGATCCACTGAAGAAGGGAATGGCAAATAGCTTCAGTATTCTTCCCATGAAAATCCCTCGAACAATATGAAAAGGCAAAAAATATGACACTGAAATATGAAGTTCCCAGGTAGGTAGGTGTCCAACATGCTACTGGAGAAGAGTGAGGAAACAACTCCAGAAAAAATGAAGAGATGGCGCCAAAGAAAAAACAACACTCGACTGTAGATGTGATTGTTGATGGACATAAAGTCTTATGCTATAAAGAACAATATTGCATAGGAGGGTGGAATGTTAGATCCATGAATCATGGTAAATTGGAAGTGATCAAACAGGAGACAGTAAGACAGAACATTTTCATGTAAGGAATCACTAAAAGGAAAAGGACTGGAATGGGAAATTTTAATTCAGATGACCATTATATCTACTCACATAGCCAAGAATCCCTAAGAAGAAATGTGGTAGAACTCATAGTCAACAAAAGAGTTTGAAATGCAATATTTGGGTGGATTTCAAGGAAAAAAAAAAACCTCACTGGGGAGTGTTCTGTGAGTGTTGAACACTGTGAGTGTTCTGTGAGTAACAGCCATACCTGCTGTTAACCTAATTCGGTAAAACTGGACTGGGTGATGACTTCCCAGTAAAAAGTGACCAGAAGCATATTCCTTTCAGGAAAACAATGGCCAAAGCTGTCTTCATAATGCACAGAAAAATGACCCCGTGTGTTTTCCTGGCTGGTTTGAGGATGCAACTATTCTGCTTTCACAGGAGAAATATAATGTTTTGGTCATATTGCCTGTAATTTCAGCTTCAAGATAACACATTTCCCAGTACATTCAGAGCTGTGTAAAGACAGTCCTAGTGTACCGACACTGCACAGTTTGTGAAGCAAATACATCAGCAGAGAGTACACTGCAAATGTGGATGGCCCAGCCTGCTTTTACCCTGTTTAGGTGAAACAGAGTCAGACAACCTCACAGTAAGTAGCAGCAAGCAGCCTCATTCATGAGAAGCAAAGTTGTTCAGTCATCTACAACTCTTTTTGATCCAATTGACTGTAGACAACCAGGTTCCTCTGTGCATGGCATTTACCAGGCAAGAGTAGTGGAGCCAGTTGGCATTTCTTTCTACAGGGGATTTTCCTGAACTTGGGATGGACCCCAGGTTGCCTGAATTGCAGGCAGACACTTTACCAGCTGAGCCATCAGGGAAGCCCACCTGATTTTTTGAAAAGTCAACTACTTAAAGAAGTGGTTCTAGGATTGAAGAGTAGAATGAGCCTGTGTGTCTTTCCTGCAGGTGGCATGATGCAATTATCAAGGTTTCACATGGCAAATGACTGCTTTCGGATGTCATACTCCAGTTCCAGGTTCACAACAACACACGTCCCTGCAGTTTCAAAGCTGTGTAAATTTATTCCGAGGACACAAGTTACTATCCCTGTATGTCAATTTCTCTATATGCTTTTACCGTGATTGGCTAAAACTGTACCATCATAGGACTTGACAACAAGAAATGGCAATCAGCATGTTTCTCTCAGAAAACACAACTACTTTATGAAAATTGCTGTCATAAAGAAGGCAAAAATGTACCTCTATGTTTTCCACCAGTTTGGAAACTGCAAGTATTCCGGACTTGTTAGGTGAATATGCTGCTTTATCTTCAGGCCCCGAGTTCCAGGTTCAGAGAAACATTACCTTACAGGTTTTGGGTTGTGCAACATCATTCCTAGATCACACTGCACCATTCACTTGAGAAAATAATTTAGGTAAGAATGTTCTGTGAGGGCCTCTGCCATAACTGTTGTTACCCGACTAGGCGAAATTACATTGTCAGATGACTTTGTAGCATTAATAAGAAAGTGACTATGCTTTCATAAAAGGCAGACACTTAAGAAAAGTTGCAGGGATAAGGAACACAGGAATGAACCAGTGTGCTTTTCTTTCAGGCGTCAGACTGCAACCACCAGACAGTCACACTAGGAAATGCTGCTTCTACCTTTAGGCTCCAAATCCCTTGCTAATAAAAAAAAAAAAAAAATAGACCATGTAGTTAGAGAGTTGGCCAAGACAACCCAAGAGCAGATTGCACCATTCCATTCCATAAGGAAAAAGGTCAGTGGGGATGGTTCTGTGAGTGTTGGCTGCCATACCTATTGCTAGCCTAATTCAGTGAAACTGGACTGGGTGATACTTCCCAGTAAGAAGTAGCCAGCATCATGTTCCTTTCAGAAACTCAAATAATGCACCACAGCTGTAGTCATAGTACACAGAAGAATAACCCAGTGTGCTTTCCTGGCTGGTTTGAGGCGGCAACTCTCCTTACACAGGAGTCTTGTACATATTTGGTCGTATTGCCTGGAATCCCTACTTCAAGATGACACACTTCTGTGCACATTACGAGCTGAGTAAAGACACTCCTAGTGCACAGACATTCTACCATGGGTGAAGCCAAGATATCAGTGACAAACGCTCTTTGTATGTGCATAGACACACCTGCTTTTCCTCTGGTTAGATGAAATGTCCTGTCAGAAGACCTCACAGAAAGAAGTTCCAAGCAGCCTGATGCAGGAGAAGTGAAGTGGCTCAGTTTTGTTCGACTCTTTGCTATTCCTTTGGCAATAGCTAACCAGGCTCCTTCAACCATGGCATTTTCCTGGCAAGGGTACTCGAGTGGGCTGCCATCTTCTTCTCCAGGGAAACTTTCCAGCCAGGGGATGGAACACAGTTCTCCTACGTTGCAAGGAGATGCTTTATCCTCTGAGATACCAGGGAAGCCCATCTGCTTTCTTGAAAAGTCAGATACTTAAAGATGCAGTTCTAGGATTGAAGAGTAGAGTGACCCTGTGTGTCTTTCCTGTGGGTTTGTGCTGCAAGTATCTTGGTTTCCAAGCGCAAATGATTGCTTTTGAATGTCATGCCCTGACGTTTCAGGGTCACAAACACACATCTCCCTTCTGTTTCTAAGCTGTGCAATTGCAATCTTAGGTCACGAGGTATGTTATCTTAACATAACATATCTGTGTATGTTAACTTATACAACCCTTTTTACCCTGATCTGCGAAATGTGTACTGTCAGAGGACTTCCCACCAAGAAAAGGCAAGCAACGTGTCGCTCTCGGGAAACGCAAGCACTTGATGATACTTGCTGTCAAAAAGCAGGGGAAAATGCACCAGTTTAACCTTCAGGTTGGAGATGGCATGTATTCCGCATTACTTTGGCGAAAAGCTGCTTTGTCTTCAGGCCAAGAATGCTGGGTTCAGAGAAAGGTTTTCCCACAGGTTCAGAGCTCTGCAAAGGCACTCATAGATCACGCTGCGCCATTCCCTTAGCAAAGCATTCAGGGGAAAATGTTGGCTGAGCAACACTGCCATACCTGTGGTTACCAGACTGCACAAAATTACGCTGTCAGATGACTTTGTAGCGTTTAGAAGCATGTGGCTGTATTTCAGAAGATGCAAATACTTAAATAATGCTGTGGGTGTAAGGAAGAGATAAAAGAACCCAACCTGCATGCTTTGTTTAAGGTGTCAAACTGCAACAACCGGGTAGTCCTACGAGGAAATATTGCTTCTGCCTTTAGGGCCCAAATCACAAGTTAAGTATATCAAATGCCAGAATTTTCAAGCAGGTCCTAAGCCTAACTGCATTAGGTCTCCCTGGGAGAAAAATACAAATTTTGGCCCCTAGGCCTGGTATCCAGATGGATGCACAGGGTGTTTCCCTGCAGAATCCAAGAACCTTCCAGACAGATCTAGGTTCACTAACTCTCTCCTGCAGAGGACACGTGGCAGAACAGATGTTTTGAGGTTGTTTTGACTTTCCCTGAGAGTGTGGGAGCCCTCCCTGGGCACAGGGCCTCAGGGGCCATTACCACTGAAAATTCATCTCCAAGCAAGCGCTTTCCAGCTGTGTGTTACTCTCAGCATGCAGCACAACAGGAAAGCTATCTTCCTTCTAGGAATGAAAGGCATCCACAGAGACTTATTTTTAGGCCTCTATCTTGCAGCAAGTGTTTCGCTTCTTGGACGTCAGACCTCCAGGCCTACTTTGAGGGCCTAAATTCCAGAATCAGGGCCGTGTGTCTCCATACACTTTCCGAGCCTTGCAAATACATCCCTAGATCAAGCGGTGCTGCCAGTGAAGAAGTAGGTTGAGGGAGTGTGTCTGAGGGATCCGGGTGCCATACTGTCATCACTGGTCCAAAGCACCATTCACCTCAAATGGGCCCCAGCGAGGAACTGCAGGCCACCTCCTTGTTTCAGACATCCCAAAATGGGAAGCAAAACTAGGTCTGTCAGAAGGAAGCAAACAGCAGCTGGATAGATTTACAAGCAGTTACTAGGCTGCACCACTATAAGGCTCCCCAGGAGAAAATTGTGAAGTTTGGCGCCTAGGCCCAGTATCCAGGTGGACGCACAGGGTGTTCTCAAAGCAGGATCCAAAAACGTTCCAGACAGACCTAGACTCACTAATGTCTCCCTTAGAGGAAATGTGATGAAACAGACATTTGGAGGTTACTTTGACTTTCCATGGGAGTGTGGGAGCCTTCCCTGGGTTCAGGGCCTCAGGGACCATTGCCACTGGAAAATGACCTCCAAGTAAGTGATTTCTTGGCATGTGTGACTCTCAGCATGAAGGAGACTGGGAAATCTATCTTCCTTCAAGGAAGGAAAGCCAGCCACAGAGAGAGTTTTCAGGCCTCTATCTCACAGCAAGTGTTTCGCTTCTCAGATGTCAGACATCCAGGTCTGCTCTGAGTGCCTAATTTCCAAGTCTGGGTTGCATGTCTCCCTGTACTTTCTGAGTCTTGCAAACAGATTCATGTGTCAGACTGGACTTGTCCATGAAGAAGCAGGCTGCGGGAGTGTGTCTGAGGGCCTGGGTGCCATACTGCAGTCACCTGGTCTAGGGCACCATGCACCTCAAATGGATCCCAGGCAAGGAGTTGCAGGCTGTACCCTTGCTTCAGAGATCCCAAAGTGGAGAGCAAATCTAGCTCTTTCAGAAGGAAGAAAATAGCAACTGGATGGATTTTCAATCAGTTCCTAGGCAACACCTCACTAGGGCTCCCCAGGAGAAATGTGTGAATTTTGGCTCCTAGGCCTGGTCTCCAGGTGGACACACACGGTGATTTCCCCGCAGAATCCAAGAATGTTCCAGACAGACCTAGGCTTACTATCTCTCTCCTGCAGAGGAAATGTGATAGAACACACGTTTGGAGGTTGCTTTCTCTTTCCCTTGGAGATTGGGAGCCCTCCCTGGGTGCATGGCCTCAGGGGACATTGCCACTGAAAAATGACCTCCAAGCAAGCACTTTCCAGCAGTGTGTGACTCTCAGCATGCAGGAGGCTGGGAAAGCTCTCTTCCTTCTAGGAAGGAAAGGCAGCCACAGAGAATGAGAGTTTTCAGGTCTCTATCATGCAGCAAGTGTTATCTTCTCAGATGTGAGACCTCCAGGCCTGCTCCCAGGGCCTAAATTCCAGAGTCAAGGTCCTGAGTCTTCTTGCACTTTCCGAGCCGTGCAAACCAATTCATAGGTCAGAGTGGTCCGGCTCTTGAGGAAGCAGGGTACGGGAGTGTGTCTGAGGGGCCGGGTACCATACTGTGGTGACCTGGTCAAGGGCACCTTGCAGCTCAAATGGGCCCCTGGTGAGGAGTTGATGGCAACTACCTTGCTTCAGAAATGACAAAGTGGGGAGCCAAGCTAGCTCTGTCAGAAGGAAGCAATCAGCAACTGGATTGATTTTCAAGCAGTTGTTAGGCCACACTGCTATAAGAGACACACCAGAGAAAACTGAATTTTGGCCCCTAGGCCAGGTGGATGCACAGGGAGTTTGCCATGCAGGAACCAAGAATGTTCCGGACAGACCTAGGCTCACTAATGTCTGCTGCAGAGGAAACGTGTCGAAACAGATATTTGGAGGTTACTTTGACTTTCTCTGGGAGTGTGGGAGCCCTCCCTGGGTGCAGAGCTTTAGGGCCATTGCCACTGGAAAATGACCTCCAAGCAAGTGCTTTCAAGGTGTGTGTGACTCTCAGTATGCAGGAACCTGGGAAAGCTATTTTCCTTCAAGGAAGGGAAGGCAGCCCCAGAGAGTGTTTCCAGGTCTCTATCTTGCAGAAAGTATTTGGCTTCTCAGATGTCAGATCTCCAGGCCTGCTCTGAGGACCTCAATTCCTGAGTCAGGGACGTGTGTCTCCCTGCACTTTCTGAGCCTTGCAAACACTTTCTAGGTCAGAGTGGTATTGCCCTTGAGGAAGCAGGCTGTGGGAGTGTGTCTGAGGGGGCCGGCTGCCATACTATGTTCGTCTGGTCGAGGACACAATGCACCTTAAAAGGGCCACTGGTGAAGAGTGGCAGGCTGCCCCCTTGCTTCGGAAATTCCAAAGTAAGGAGCAAAGCTAGCTCCGTCAGAAGGAAGGAAACAACAACTGGATATATTTTCAGGCAGTTTCTAGGCCACACTGTGATAGGGATCCCAGGGAATAAATGTGAATTTTGGTCCCTAGGCTCGGTATCCAGATGGTGGCACAGGCTGTTTCCCTACTAGGATCCAAGAAAGTTCCAGACAGACCTAGGCTCAATAGCTGTCTCCTGTTGAGGAAACAGGATGGAACAGACATTTTGAGGTTGCTTTGAGTTTCCATGGGAGTGTGAAAGCCCTCCTTGGATGCAGGGCCTCAGGGGCCATTGCTACTGAAAATGACCTCCAAGCAATCCCTTTCCAGGCGTGTGTGAATCTCATCATGCAGGAGGCTGGGAAAGTTATCCTCCTTTGAGGAAGGAAAGGCAGCCCAAGAGAGTGAGCTTTCAGGTCTCTATCTTGCAGCAAGTGTTTGATTCCTCGACGTAAGACCTCCAGACCTGCTCCGCAGGTGTAAATTCCATAGTCAAGTCCATGTATCTCCCTGCACTTTCCGAGTTGGGCAAACACATTCCTGGCTCAGAGCGGTCCTGCCCATGAGGAAGCAGGCTGAAGGAGTGTGTCTGAAGGAGCAGGGTGCCATACTATGTTCACCTGGTCAAGGGCACCATGAGCCTCAAAAGGACCCCAGGAGAGGAGTAGCAGGCTGCCTCCTTGCTTCAGAAATCCCAAAGCGGGGAGCAAAGCTAGCTGTCAGAAGGAAGCAAACACTAAATGGCTGGATTTTCTGGCAGTTGCTAGGCCACACCATGATAGGGCTCCCCTAAAGAAAAATGTGAATTTTGGCCCTAGGCCCAGTACCCAGGTAGACGCACAGGGTATTTTCCCCGCAGGATACAAGAGCATTCCAGGCAGACCTAGGTTCACTAGCTGTCTCCTGATGAGGAGATGTGACAGAACAGATATTTGGAAGTTGATTTCACTTACTCTGGGAGTGTGGGAGCCCTCCATGGATGCAGGGCCTCGGGGGCCATTGCCACTGAAAAACGATCTCCCAGCAAGAACTTACCAGGCATGTGTGACTCTCATTATGCAAGAGCCTGGGAAAGCTATCTTCCTTCCAGGAAAGAAAGGCAGCCAGAGAGAGTGTGTTTTCAGGCCTCTGTCTTGCAGCAACTGTTTCACTTCTCAGATGTCAGACCTCCAGACCTGCTCCATGGGCTAAATTTCAGAATCAGGGCCATGTGTCTTCCTGCACTTTCCTAGGCTCCCAAAAACATTCCTAGGTCAAAGCGGTCCTGCTCATGAGGAAGCTGGCTGTAGGGGGGTGTCTGAGTGCCATAAACTGGTCACCTGGTTGAGGGCACATTGAACCTGAAATGGGGCCCAGGTGAGGAGTTGCGGGCTGCCCCCTTATTTCAGAAATCCCAAAGCAAGGAGCAAAGCTAGCTGTGCCAGAAAGAAGACAGCAACTGGAATGACTTTCAAGCAGTTCTTAGGCCACACTGCATTCGGGCTCCCTGGGAGAAAATTGCGAATTTTGGCACATAGGCCTGGTATCCAGGTGGATGCACAGGGTGTTTTCCCCATAGGATCCAAGAACGTTCCAGAGAGATCTAGGCTTCCTAATTCTCCTGCAGAGGAAACATGACATAACAAACGTTTGGAGGTTGCTTTGACTTTCCCTGGGAATGTTGGTGCCCTCAGTGGGCACAGGGCCTCAGTGGCCATTACTACTGAAAAATGACCCCAAAGCAAGCATTTTCCAGGCATGTGTGACTGTCAGAACTCAGGAGGCTGGGAAAGCTATTTTCCTTTGAGGAGGTAAGGGAAGCCAAAGAGAGTGAATTTCCAGGCTTCTATCTTGCAGCAGGTGTTTCGCTTCTCAGATGTCAGAACTCCAGGCCTTCTCCGAAGGCCTAAATTCCAGAGTAAGGGCCGTGTGTCTCCCTGTGCTTTCTGAGCCTTGCAAACATACTCCTAGGAGAGAGTGGTCCTACCCATGAGGAAGCAGGCTGCAGGAATGTGTCTGAGGAGGCCGGGTGCCATACTGGGGTCACCTGGTGGAGGTCAACTTGCACATCAAATGGGCCCCAGATGAGGAGTTGCAGGCCACTCCCTTCCTTAAGAAATCCCATAGTGGGGAGCCAAGCTAACTCAGTCAGAAGGAAGCAAACAGAAACTGCATGGATTTTCAAGCAGTTGCTAAGCCACACTGTGTTAGGGCTCCCCAGGAGAAAAATATGAATTTTGACCCTTAGCCGCAGTACCCAGATGGAAGCACAAGGTGTTTTCCTGCTGGATCCAAGTACGTTCTAGACACATCTAGGTTGACTAGCTCTCTTCTGCAGAGGACACATGACAGAACATATGTTTGGAGGTTGCTTTGATATTCCCTGGGAGTAGGGGAGCCCTCCCTAGGTGCAGGGCCTCAGAGACCACTATCACTGAAAAATGACTTCCAAGCAGGTGATTTCTAGCCATGTGTGACACTCAGCACGCAGGAGGCTGGGAGAGCTACCTTCCTTGGTGAAGTGAAAGGCAGCCACAGAGAGGGAGTTTTCAGGTCTTTCTCTTACAGCATGCATTTTGCTTCTCAGACGTCAGAGCTCCAGGCCTGCTCCTAGGGGCTCAATACCAGAGTCAGGACCTTGTGTCTCCCTGCACTTTCCGAGCCTTGAAAGCACATTCCTAGTTCAGAGCAGGACTGCCCATGAGGAATCAGGCGGCAGGAGTGTGTCTGAGGAGGCCGGGTGCCATACTGGGGTCACCTGATCGAGGGCACCTTGCACCTCCAATGTGACCCAAATGAGAAGTTGCAGGCCTGGAGATCTGACGCCTGAGAAGCAAAATACTAGCTGCAAGATAGAGGCCTGAAAACACACTCTCTGTAGATGCATTTCCTTCCTCCAAGGAAGAAAGCTTTCCCAGCCTCCTGCATACTGAGAGTCACAGATGGTTGGAAAGGGCCTACTTGGGATTCATTTTACAGTGGCAATGGCCCCTGAGGCCCTGTGCCCAGGGAGGGCCTCCCACACTCCCAGGGAAAGTCAGGGCAACCTCCACATGGCTGTTCTGTTTCGTTTCCTCTGCAGGAGAGAGCTACTGAGCCTGGGTCTGTCTGCAGTGTTCTCGGATCCTGTGGGGAAAACACCCTGTGTACCAACCTGGATATTGGGCCTAGAGGGCAAAATTCACATTTTCTCCAGGGATCCCTAATACTGGGCTGCCCAGCACCTTCTTGAAAATGCATCCCATTGCTGTTTTCTGCCTTCTGACAAAGCTAGCTTTGCTCCCTACTGTGGCATTTTAGAAGCCAAGAGGTGGTCTGCCACTCCTCAGCTGGGGCCTATGTGGAGTGCCAGGTGCCCTAGACCAGGTGACCCCAGCATGACACCTGGCCCCCACTGACACACTCCTGCAGACTCCTTCCCCATGGGCAGGACTTCACTGACCTAGGAATGTGTTTTGCAAGGCTTGGAAAGTGCAGGGAGACACACAGCACTGACTCAGGAATTGAGGCCCTCAGAGCAGGTCTAGAAGTCTGAAGTCTGAGAAGCCAAACACATGCTGCGAGATAGAGGCATGAAAACAGACACTCTGAGGCTGCCTTTTCTTCCCCCAAGGAAGGTAGCTTTCCCAGTCGCCTGAGGGCTGAGAGTCACATGTGGCTGGAAAGCACTGGCTTGGAGGTCGTTTTTCAATGGCAAGGCCCCCTGAGGCCCTGCACCCAGGAAGGACACCCACACTCCCAAGGAAAGTCAAAAAAACCTCCAGACGGCTCTTCCATCATGTTTCCTCTGCAAGAGAGAGCTAGTGAGCCTAGGTCTGTCTGCCATGTGTTCTGATCCTTAAGGGAGAACACCCTGGCCGCCCACCTGGAATCCAGCCTAGGGTCCAAAATTCTCATGTTTCTCCCTGGGAGCCCTAATGCGTAGCAGCCCAGCAACTGCTTTCAAACACATCCCTTTGCTGTTTTCTGCCTACTGCCAGAGCTAGCTTTGCTCTCCGCTTTAGCATTTTGGAAGTCAGGGGGATGCCCACCAGTCCTTGGCTGAGGCCCCAGAAGGTGCCGGATGCCCTCAACCAGGTGACCCCAGCATGGCACCCGGCCCCCTCAGATGCACTCCCACAGCCTCATTCCCCATGGGCAGGACCGCACTGACCTAGGGATGTGTTTGCAAGGCTCAGAAAGTGCAGGAAGACCCACAGCCCTGACTCGGGAATTGAGGCCCTCAGCGCAGGCCTGGAGGTCTGACGTCCAAGGAGGCAAACATTTGCTGCGACATAGAGGCCTGAAAACAGACTCTGTGGGGCTTCCTTTCCTGCCTCCAAGGAAGATACTGTCCCCAGCTGCTTGCGGACTGAGCTTCGCCTACAACTGGGAAGTGCTGGCTGGGAGGTCATTTTTCAGTGGCAAAGGCCCCTGAGGCTCTGTCCCCAGGCAGGGCTCCCACACTCCCAGGGAAAGTCAAAGCAAGCTCCACACAGCTTTTCCATCACATTAGCTCTGCAGGAGAGAGCTTGTGAGTTTAGGTCTGTCTGCCACGAGCTCGGATCCTGTGGGGAAAACACCTGGTGGATCCACCTGGATCCTGGGCCTAGGGGCCAAAAATCACATTTTTCTCCCAGGGAACCCTAACGGGTGTGGCCTAGCAACTGCTTGAAAATCCATCCAGTTACTGTTTGCTTTCTTCTAACACAGCTAGCTTGGCTCCCCACTTTGGGATTTCTTTCCTTTTTTTTTTTTTCTTCCATTTATTTTTATTAGTTGGAGGCTAAGTGGGAGGCCTGCCACTCCTCAGCTGGGGCCCATTGGAGCTGCAATGTGCCCTTGACCAGGTAACCCCAAAATGGCACTCGGCATCCTCAGACACACTCCTGCAGCCTGATTGCTCATGGGCAGTACGCCTTTGACCTAGGAATGTGTTTGCAAGGCTTGAAACTACAGGGAGACACATGGCCCTCACTCTGGAATTGTGGCCCTCGGAGCAGGCCTGGAGGTCTGATGTCTGAGACACAAAACACTTGCCTGAAAACCCAGTCTCTGTGGATGCCTTTCCTTCCTCCAAGGAAGATAGCTTTGCCAGCCACCTGCATAGTGAGAGTCACACATGGCTGGAAAGTGCCTGCTTGGAGGTTATTTTTCAGGGGTAAAGGCCTCTGAGGCCCTGCGCCTAGGAAGGGCACCCACATTCCCAGGGAACGTCAAAGCAGCCTCTTAACATCTGTTCCTTCATGTTTCCTGTGTAGGAGAGAGTTAGTGAGCCTAGGTGATTCTGGAACATTCTTGGATCCTGCGGGGAAAACACCCTGTGTGTTCACCTAGATACCGGGCCTTGGGGCCAAAATTCGGCTTTTTCTCCCAGGGAGCCCTAACAGTGTGCGGCCTAGTAACAGCTAGAAAACCCATCCAGTTGCTGATTGCTTTTATCTGACAGAACTAGTTTGGCTTACCGCTTTGGGATTTCTAAAGCAAGCGGGAGACATGCATCTCCTCAGCTGGGCCCCATTGGTGGTGCAAGGTGCCCTCAACCAGTTGGTCCCAGTATGGCACCCTGCCTCCTCAGACACACTCCCGTAGCCATATTTCTCTTGGGCATTAACACTCTGACCTAGGAATGTGTTTGCAAGGCTCGGAAAGTGCAGGGAGACACATGGCCCTGAGTCTGGACTTGAGGCCCTCGGAGCAGGCCTGGTGGTCTGACATCTCAGAAGCCAAACACTTGCCACAATCTAGAATTCTGAAAAGACAGTCTTTATGGATGCCTTTCCTTCTTCCAAGGAAGATATCTTTGCCAGCCTCCTGCATACTGAGAGTCACACGGCTGGAAAGCACTTGCTTGAAGGTAATTTTCCAGGGCAAAGGCCTCTGAGGCCCTGAACCTAGGGAGGGCTCCCACACAACCAGGGAACGTCAAAGCAACCTCCAAACATCTGTTCCTTTATGTTTCCTGTACAGGAGAGAGCTAGTGAACCTAGGTGAGTCTTGAACATTCTTGGATCCTGTGCATTCACCTGGATACCGGGCCTAGGGGCCAAAATTCACCTTCTTCTCCCAGGAAGCCCTAAGGGGTGCGGCCTAGCAACTGCTTGAAAATCCATCCAGTTTCTGTTTGTTTCCTTCTGACAGAGCTAGCTTGGCTCGCCACTTTGGGCTTTCTGAAGCAAGGGGAAACATGCCTCTCCTCAGCTGGGGCCCGTTGAAGGTGTAAGGTGCCCTCGACCAGGTGACCCCAGCTTGGCACCCGGGCCCCTCCGACACACTCCCACAGTCTCATTCCCTGTGGGCAGGACTGCACTGACCTAGGACTGTGTTTGAAAGACTCAGAAAGTGCATGGAGATTCATGTCCCTGACTCTGTTGAGGTCCTCGGAACAAGCCTGGGGGTCTGATGTCTGAGAAGCCAAACACTTGCTGTGAGATAGAGGCCTGAAAACATGCTCTCTGGGCCTGCCTTTCCTTCCTGCAAGCCCCAGCATCCTGCGGGCTGAGAGTCACACGCTGCTGGAAAGCACTGACTTGGAGGTCATTTTTCAGTGGCAATGGCCCCTGAGGCCTTGTGCCCAGGGAGTTCTCCCACACTCCCAGGGAAAGTCAAGGCAGCCTCCACCTGGCTGTTCCATCACGTTTCCTCTGCAGGAGAGAGCTAGTGAGCCTAGGTCTGTCTGCAATGTTCTCAGATACTCCTGGGAAAACACCCTTTGCGTCCACCTGGATGTTTGGAGGTTGCTCTCCGGGAGAAAAAATTGAATTTTGGCCACTAGCCCCAGTAACCTGGTGGATGCACAGTCTGTTTTCCCTGCAGGATTCAAGAACGTTCCAGACACACCTAGGCTCATTAGCTCTATCCTGCAAATGAAAATGTGTCGGAACATACTTGTGGAGGTGGCTTTGACTTTCCCTGGAAGTGTGGGAGGCATCCCCAGTCTCAGGGCCTCAGGGGCCATTGCCCCTGAAAAATGACCTCCAAGCAAGCATTTTCCAGCTGTGTGTGACTCTCAGCACAAAGGAAACTGGGAATGCTATCTTGCTTTGAGGAAGAAAAGACAGCCACAGAGAGTGAGTTTTCAGGCTTCTATCTTGCTGTAAGTGTTTCGCTTCTCAGATGTCAGACCTCCAGGCCCGCTCTGAGGTTTTAAATTCCAGAGTCAGGGCCTTGGGACACTCTGCTCTTTCCAAGCCTGGAAAACACATTCTTAGGTCAGAGAAGTCCTGCCCACGATGAAGCTGGCTGAGGGAGTGTGTTTGAGGGTCTGGATGCCATACTGTGATCACCTAGTTGAGGGCAACCTTGCACCTCAGAAGGGCCCCAGGTGAGGAGTTGTGGAATGCCCCCTTGCTTCAGTAATCCCAAAGCACGGAGCAAAACTAGCTCTGTCAGAAGTAAGAAAATAACAAATGGATCAGATTTCAGGAAGTTGTTAAGCCGCAACAAGTTAGTGATTGTCGGGAGAGAAATGCCAATTTTAGCCCCTAGGCCTGGTATCCAGGTGGACGCACAAGGTATCCAAGAACATTCCAGGCAGACCTAGGCTCACTAGGTCTCTCCTGCAGAGGAACCGTGAATGAACCAGACGTTTGGAGGTTGCTTTGAATTTCCCTGGGAGTGTGGGAGCCCTCACTGGGCGCTGGGCTGCAAGGGGCCATGGCCACTGAAAAATGACCTCCAAGCAAGTGCTTTCCAGGTGTGTGTGACTTTCAGCATGCAGGAGGTTGGGAATGCTATCTTCCTTCAAGGAATGAAAGGTGGCTAAAAAGAGTGAGTTTTCTGGCCTCTATTTTGCAGCAATTGTTAGGATTCTCAGAAGTTAGACCTGCAGGCCTGCTCTGAGGGCCTATATTTTAGAGTCAAGGTCATGTGTCTCACTGAACTTTCTGAGCCTTGCAAACTCACTCCTAGCTCAGAGCAGCCCTGCTCATGAGGAAGCAGGCTGTGGGAGTGTGTCTGAGGGGGCTGGGTCACATACTGTGGTCAGCCAGTCAAGGGCACCTTAAATTTTAATAGGGTCATAGGCGAGGAACTGCAAGCCTCCCCCTTGCTTCAGACATCCCAAAGTGGTAAGAAAAGCTAGCTTTGTCAGCAGGAAGAAAACAACAACTGGTTGGATTTTCAAGCAGTTGTGATGCTGCACCATGTTAGGGCTCCCAGGTCGAAAAATGCAAACTTTGGCCCCTAGGCCTGGTATCCATGTGTACGCTCAGGGTGTTTTCCCCACAGGATCCAAGAACATTCCAGACAAACCTACGCTCATTAGCTCTCTCCTGCAGTGGAAATGTGATGAAACAGACGTTTGGAGGTTGCTTTTATTTTCCTTGTGTGTGTGGGAGCCCTCCCTGGGCGCAGGGCCTCAGGGCCCATTGCCACTAAAAAATGAACTACAAGCAAGTGCTTTCTAGCTGTGTGTGACACTCAGCATGCAGGAGGCTGGTAAAGCTATCTTCCCTTCAAGGAAGGAAAGGCATCCACAGAGAGTGTGTTTTCAGGCTTCTATCTTGCAGCAAGTGTTTTGCTTCTCAGACGTCAGACCCCGAGGCCTTCTCCCAGCACCTAAATTCCAAGGTCAGGGCAGTGTGTCTCTTCACACTTTCCAAGCCTTTCAAACACATTGCTAGGTCAGAGCTGTCCTGCCAATGAGGAAGCAGTCTGTGGGAGTGTCTGAAGGGACTGTGCCATACTGTGGTCACCTGGTTGAGGCCACATTGCACTTCATATAGGCCCCAGGTGAGGAGTTGCAGCACACCCCCCCCCCCCCCGCGCTTTCTTCAGAAATCCCAATACAGGGAGCAAAGTTAGCTGTGTCATAAGGAAGAAGACTGAAAATGGATGGATTTTCAATAAGTTCCTAGGCCACCCCGAATTAGTGCTCCCTGGGAGAAAATGCGAGTTTTGGCCCCTCGGCCCAGTACCCAGGTAAATGCATAGGGTGCTTTCCCCGCAGGATACAAGAACGTTCCAGAGAGACCTAGGTTCATTAGCTCTCTCCTGCAGATGAAAACGTGATGGAACAGACATTTGGAGGTTGGTTTGACTTTCCCTGGAAGTATGAGAGTCCTCCCTGAGTGCACAGCCTCAGAGGCCATTGCTGCTAAAAAATGAACTCCAGACAAACACTTTCCAGCCATATGTGACTCTCAGCACTCAGGAAGCTGGGAAAGCTATCTTCCTTCGAGGAAGTTAAGGCAGCCACAGTGAGTGAATTTTCAGGCTTCTGTCTTACAGCAAGTGTTTCGTTCCTCACACATCAGTTCCCAGGCCTGCTCCAAGGACTGGCCTGCTTCCAGAGTCAGGGCTGAGTATCTCTCTGCACTTTCCGAGCCTTGCAAATACCTTTCTAGGTCAGAGTAGCCCTGCCCATGAGGAAGCAGGCTGTGGAAGTGTGTCTGAGAGGGTTGGATGTCATCCTGTGGTCACCTGGTCGACGGCACCTTGAAACTCAAATGGGCCCAAGGTGAGAAGTTAGGTGTGGGCTGCCTCCTTGCTTCAAAAATCCCAAAGGGTGGATCAAATCTAGCTCTGTCAGAAGAAAGAAAACAGCAACTGGATGGATTTTCAAGCAGTTGTTAAACCTCACTAAGTAAGGGCTCCCCAGGAGAAAAATGTGAATTTTGGGCCCTAGGCCCGGTATACAGGTGGACAAATATCCTGTTTTCCCTGCAAGATCCAAGAACATTCCAGACAGACCTAGGCTCACTAGCTCTCTCCTGCAACTATTAATCTCTTCTATTCACAGGTGGGCAGGGACAAACTATCTCTACATGATCTATACAAAATGACTTTAATTTACAGTCAAGCTGCAGCAGCAGTGTCTTCCAGGCAAGCCATTATGTATGATTATAATAACAAAAGCAAGTCAAAAAACAGTTTCCAAAATAGAGTTGAAACTGGCTTCCTCCCTGCCACAAAATGATCAAAATTTCAAAAATTAATTTCTTATATGAACTAGCAGGAAAGTGGAGATACAGATTATTTGTTGTTGTTGTTGTTGGTACACTAAGTACACATTTTTCAGTTAATAAGATTAATCACTTGAAAGACCACCACAGTATAATATGGAACTGTTAGGTACTTAGACTTGGAAGAAGTAATCCAAAATGGCGGTGGCTAAAAGACAAAGAAAGGAAAACCCCATGAAAATGGAACAAAAGAAAATCCAAGGACCAGAGTGAGAACCTCAGGTGAAACAATCAGCCCTCCTGGCTAGCCCAATTTACATAGGGCAGGCTCAGGGGTAGGAGACAAAACATATAAAAAGAGGAGCAAAGATTGTGTCTGGCCTCTTTCCTCTTGGGTCGGTCTGCCCTCATGCCTAGAGGGTGAGGGTATACTATCCTTTGCTTGCCAATAAAACTGAGTTGTAACCGAGCTGTAACACTGCTCCATGGTTTCAAATCCTTGCTACTGCGAGACAGAACTGAGGAAGTTACACACTCCCCCGACATATCTGGTGCCATTTCTTAGATTTAACCTGGCTGAAACAACCTTAGCTATCACCCACCACCCCCCCACCCCCCGCCCCACTCCAACAAGGCGGAGGCCAAGCACAGCAGAAGCCCAACTCAGCAAAAGCTCCTGCAGTGGAAACTAAAAGTGAAGGAAACCCAGTGCAGTGAAAGTGAAAGGAGCCTAGTCTGCTGGAAACTGGGACAGCAAAAACAAACTCGGCAGAAAGCTCACACAGCTCAGTCTCAGATTCCAGAAGACCTCCAGTTAAGGTAGGAGGTCCTCGCCCTATGGCTGGAAGGACATATGGCTAAGAAAATCTTAATTCCTTTACAATCTCTCATTTCTTATTTTACAGAGCACCAATGTATTTCTAGGGGAAATTAGTTAGGGATCTCTATTTAGAAATACCATTGACCGTGGTAAGGGTATAAAATTTAATTTTTATGGACAAAATATAACATGATACATATTTATGCAATGAAGTTCGCTTATGTATAATTAGCCAAAATGTTCATTTTTTTTTTCCTAAGATGGCTCCAGGAGTCCTTAGTCACCTTTAACTTCATTAGAAACAAGTATGTTAGCTTGTATTGTGAGAACTCTCATATCAGAGAATTTAAAGAAAGAAACATCAAAATTGGTGAATTGTCACGTAGGCATTTTAATAATGATGGAAGAAAAAAAAAGGAGTGTTTTCAGCATATTATGCATTTTTTTTATTTCAAGAAAGCTGAAAACACCACTGAAACACAGAAAAAAAGATTTGTGCAGTGTCTAAAGAAGATGCTGTGGCTGACCAAATGTGCCAAAAGTGGTTTGGAAAATTCCCTAATGGAGATTTCTCACTGTACAATGCTCCAAGTTTGAGTAGACTAATTGAAACTGACAGCAGCCAAATTAAGACATTAATTGAGAACAATCAATGGTATACCACCTGGGAGATGGCCAACACACTGTAAATATCCAAATCAAGGGTTGAAGATCATGTTCACCAGATAGGTTATGTTACTGGTTTGAAGACTGGGTTCCACATAAGTGAAAATAAACCTTCTTGACCATGTTTCCACATAAAATTATCTCCTGAGTTGTATTGAAAAAGTTTTATTTTTGAAACAAATTATGATGGGTGATAAATAGGGGATACTGTGCAATAATATGAAACAGAAGAGATCAGGGGGCAAATGAAGTGAACCAGCACAAACCACACCAAAGGCAGGTTTTCATCCAAAGAAGGTGCTGTGTATATGGTGGGATTGGAAAGGAATCCTCTATAATGAGCTCCTTCCAGAAAATAAAATGATTAGTTCCAATATATACTGATCCCAACTAAACTAACTATAAGAAACACTTGATGAAAAGCATCCAGAACTAGTCAGGAGAAAACATAAAATCTTCCCTCAGGATAGCTCAAGACCTCATGTTTCTTTAATGGTGAGGCAAAATCTGTTACAACTTGTTTGGGAAATTCTGATTCATCTGTCATATTCACCAGGCACTGCACCTTCAGACCCCCATTTAATTTCCTCTTTATAAAATTCTCCTAGTGGAAAATATTTCAATTGCTTCAGTTCAGTTCAGTAGCTCAGTCGTGTCCAACTCTTTGCAACCCCATGAATCGCAGCATGCCAGGCCTCCCTGTCCATCATTAACTCCTGGAGTTTACTCAAACTCATGCCCGTCGAGTCGGTGATGCCATCCAGCCATCTCATCCTCTGTCGTCCCCTTCTCCTCCTGCCCCCCAATCCCTCCCAGCATCAGGGTCTTTTCCAATGAGTCAACTCTTCGCATGAAGTGGTCAATTATTGGAGTTTCAGCTTCAGCATCAGTCCTTCCAATGAACACGCAGGACTTATCTCCTTCAGGATGGACTGGTTGGATCTCCTTGCAGTCCAAGGGACTCTCAAGAGTCTTCTCCAACACCATAGTTCAAGAGCATCTGTTCTTCAGCGCTCAGCTTTCCTCACAGTCCAACTCTCACATCCATACATGACCACTGGAAAAACCATAGCCTTGGCCAGAAGGACCTTTGTTGGCAAAGTAATGTCTCTGCTTTTTAATATGCTATCTAGGTTGACCATAAGTTTCCTTCCAAGGAGTAAGCATCTTTTAATTTCATGACTGCAGTCACCATCTGCAATGATTTTGGAGCCCTAGTAAATAAAGTCTGACACTGTTTCCACTGTCTCCCATCTATTTCCATGAGGTGATGGGACCAGATGCCATGATCTTAGTTTTCTGAATGTTAAGCTTTAAGCCAGCTTTTTCACTCTCCTCTTTCACTTTCATCAAGAGGCTTTTTAGTTCGTCTTCACTTTCTGCCATAAGGGTGGTGTCATCTGCATATCTGAGGTTATTGATATTTCTCCCGGCAATCTTGATTCCAGCTTGTGCTTCTTCCAGCCCAGCATTTCAAATGATGTACTCTGCATATAATTTAAATAATCAGGGTGACAATATACAGCCTTGATGTACTCCTTTTCCTATTTGGAACCAGTCTGTTGTTCCACATCCAGTTTTAACTGTTGCTTCTTGACCTGCATACAGTTTTCTCAAGAGGCAGGTGAGGTAGTCTGGATTCCCATCTCTTTCAGAATTTTCCACAGTTTATTATAGAAGACTGTAAAAGGCACTTGGAACAGTTATTTGCTCAAAAAGATGAAAAGTTTTGGAAAGAGGGAATTATGAATTTGCCTGAAAAATGGCAGAATGCAGAGGAACAAAATAATGAATAAAACTCTTGGAAAAATATGTCTTTTATTTTTACTTAAAAGTTAAAGTTTGAACTTGAGCAAACTCTGGGAGATGGTAAAGGACATGGAAGTCTGGCGTGTTGCAGTCTATGGGGTCACAAAGAGTAGAACACAGCTGAGTGACTGAACAACAACAAAAGCTAAGGGAAATTTTTGGCCAACCCAATACAAAGAAATCAAATAGCAAATCATTTCTCTATTTTTTCTATGCAATGAAAAATCCTAGGTGATGATGCAGCAATATTGAGTTTTGATGGAAAAAATACGATGCCAAACTTTAAAATCACTCAATTGATTTTCATATACTAATAGGGCATTCTCAGAGATGTAAGACTTCAGACAATAATGGTGCACATTAAACTTCTAGAAAGCTGTTACTTTTTAGAAAGCTGTTACTTGAAAACATGTTGTAACCAAGAAAGTGATGAAGCACAACTGAGTGACCAATAATGACCCAGAATTTTTTAGATGGCTAGCTTTGGCGACTAAAACCAGTAATAATTAGAATGCTTTGAATAGCCATTTTAAAATATGGATAGATATAAAGCATGTTCAAATACTAACAATTTTCCTTAAAAGTCAATACACTGGATAAAAGACAATAGTTAAACTAGCATAAGATTGAAATCAATTCATATGACTATGAACCAAAAGTAGGAAACCAAGTACTTGCTATATTATTAGATCCTCTGCATCTACTCTTACCTTTATATCCACCTTCTGGACTCTCAATTAATAATGCATGATCCATTTGATTCCCATTTGTGTTTTCAGTAATTTAAATTGGATATCTATCTATTCTGTGCAACAAAAAGTAATTTTAATGTGATCTACAAATAAAAACCTTTAAATATTAGCATACCACGTTTTTCAGCTCAGAGTGTAAAATGCTAAAAGGATAATTAGATTTGATAATAATGAATACTTTGAGAACAAGCCTATTCATACAGTGCTAGTTGGAATATAAATCTCTAGGTTTTTTGGAAACTTATGTGGAAATATTTAATAATACATTTATTTGACCCAGCAATATCACTACAGTTCACCATAAAATAAACCAAACTAAATGAACATATATATATATATATATATATGTGTGTGTGTGTGTGTGTGTGTGTGTGTGTGTTCAATATGAATACATGTACTAACATATTTATTGAAATATTGTTTATACTTAATAAAAGGGATACAACTAAACTTCCAAAAACAAATTGTGGTGAGGCCAAATAATGCACTATTATATAGCTATGAAACACTTTGATTTAGAACAGGATCTACTAACTTAGAAGAATGTCCATGGTATTCTATTAAAATAATTTTAAAAGTTGTAAATAGAGTAAGAGATGCAGGGTGGATCCCTGGGTTGGAAAGATCCCTTGGAGAAGGAAATGACAACCCACTCTAGTATTCTTGCCTGGAGAATCCCATGGACAGAGGAGCCTGGTGGGCTACAGTCCATGGGGTTGCAAAGAGTCAGACAAAACAAAAGCAACTTAGCATGAATTCACACAGGCATTCATTCACATATACTAAGATCATATTTTGTATTTAAAAAACAAACATGATTTAAATGGAGGCTATATTGTATTTATCCAACAAATAGCTGTAATTTCCTGCAGCATGACTCCATGGCATATTTTTAAATTAATTTTTACTGGAATATAGTTGATTTACAATGTTGTGTTAGTTCCTGGTGTACAGCAAAGTGAATCAGCCATACATATACAATCATACACTCTCTTATAGAATCCATTCCCATATAACTCATTGCAAAGCACCAAATAGCTTCCTGTGCTATAGAGTAGGTTCTTATGAGCTACCTTTTACATGTAGTTTCAAGACATACTTTTGCCAGTGGTTGGGGAAAAGATCTGAAAAGTAAATTTCTCACATGCACTTTATCTCAGTATTTCTCCTATACATTGCAACTCCATATGTTGTATTGGTAGAATTGAGATATTCAATGTAGAGAGGTCAGAATCCACAAGCTAATCACTAAAGAGATAAATAAAACATCTGGGCAACATATACAAACTATATGTTAAGAAAATTGAAAGTTACATGTGATGTTGTAATGCAAAATAGAATATGTGGCATCTCTCTGTTTTTCACCTAAAACAGAATTGTCAATTATAACTGTTAACATTTCAATGGTCACTAGGGAAAACCTTAAGAGTTACCTTTAATTATTATATTTCATTGAATAAGATATACATGTTTAACTTAGGGAAGAAAAAAGTTAGTTTTTGAAGACACGTTTTACTCTTAAGATACTAAAATTAGATTAGGAAATCAAAGTAACTGAGTGTCATGAAGTTTTCATGTATAAAAGAGACTAAGTTAAAATGAAATATAATAAGTGATAATAATTTGGCCTACTTAATTATCAGATTACTTAATAGTAAACAATGTTAAAAATGAAATAGTTTTGGATGACATCACTGACTCAATGGGCATGAGATTGAGCCAGCTCCTGGAGATGAGGAAGGACAGGGAAGCCTAGTGTGCTGCAGTCCACGGGGTTGCAAAGAGTACAACATGACTGAGTGACTGAACAACAACAGCAACTCTTTATTTATAACCAGCTTTTCTGTCTACAATGAATTCTTTGTTCTGTGACAAAGTCATTTCTATCACTCAGTTGTGTCCAACTCTGTATCTCCATGTATTGCAGCATGCCATGCTTCCCTGTCCATCACCAACTCCCAGAGCTTGCTTAAACTCTTGCCCATCAAGTTGATGATGCCACCCAGCCATCTCATCCTTTGTTGCCCCCTTCCCATCCCGCCTTCAAGCTTTCCCAGCATCAGGATATTTTTCAATGAGTAAGTTCTTTGCATTAGGTGGCAAAAGTATTAGAGTTTCACCCTCAACATCAGTCCTTCCAATGAGTATTCAGGGCTGATTTCCTTTAGGATTTACTGGTTGGATCTCCTTGCAGTCCAAGGGACTCTCAAGAGTCTTCTCCAACACCACAATTCAAAAGCATCAAATCTTTGGTGCTCAGCTTTCTTTATGGTCCAACACTCACATCCACACATGACTACTGAAAAACCGTAGCTTTGACTAGACAGAACTTTGTTGGCAAAGTAATATCTCTGCTTTTTAATATGCTGTCTAGTTTGGTCATAACTTTTCTTCAAAGGAGCAAGTGTCTTTTAATTTCATGGCTGCAGTCACCATCTGCAGTGATTTTGGAGCCCAAGAAAATAAAGTCTGTCACTGTTTCCATTGTTTCTCCATCTATTTACCATGAAGTGATGGGACTGGATGCCATGATCTTAGTTTTTTAAATGCTGAGTTTTAAGCCAGCAATTGTACGCTCTTATTATACTTTCATCAAGAGGCACTTTAGTTCTGCTTCAAAGTCTGACGTAAGGGTGGAATCATCTGCATATCTGGGTTTTTTTTTATATTTTTTATATATTTTTTATATTTCTCCTGGCAATCTTGATTCCAGCTTGTAACTCATCCAACCCAGCATTTCACATGATGTACTCTGCATATAAGTTAAATAAACAGGGTGACAATATACAGCCTTGATGTATTCCACTCTTTTTTGTTCCATGTCCAGTTCTAACTGTTGCTCCTTGATCTGCATACAGATTTCTCAGGAAGCAGGTCAGGTGGTCTGGTGTTCATATCTCTTTAATTTTCCACAGTTTGTTGTGATCCAAACAGTCAAAGACTTTGGCATAGTCAATAAGGCAGAAGTAGATTTTTTTTTTTTTCTGGATTTCTCTTGCTTTTTTGGTGATCCAACGGATGTTGGCAATTTGAGCTCTGGTTCCACTGTCTTTTCTAAATCCAGACTGAACATCTGTAAGTTCTTGGTTCACATACTGTTGAAGCCTCACTTGGAAAATTCTGCATACTGCTTTTCTAACGTGTGAGATGAGGCCAATTGAGTGGTAGTTTGATCATTCTTTGCAATTGCCTTTCTTTGGGATTGGAATGAAAACTGAACTTTGCCATTCCTGTTGGCACTGCTGAGTTTTCAAAATCTACTGGCATATTGTGTGCAGCACTTAAAAAGCATCGTCTTTTAGGATTTGAAATTGTTCAACTGGAATTCTTTCACCTCCATTAGCTTTGTTTGTAGTGATGCTTCCCAAGGCTCACTTGACTTCACCAAAGGCCTTTCTGAAACTGTTATACAGATTAGAAACCCAAAGCCTGAGAAACTGTATAATGGTCACAAAGCAGTATAGCACAAGACTGTGGACAAAAGTTCCCAGGAGTAAATTACTGAGTACAAGGTCACTCTGCTCTTCGCACAACAAGTCGATGAATCCGTGATACAAGACACTGAGGCAAGTAAGAGACTTTAATTGGGAAGACAGCCTTCCAAGAAGATGGCAGTCTGGGGCCTCAACATAATCAATCATCTTGTTGGGATCTGGATGCTACATTCTTTTCTAGAGCCAGAGGAAAAGCAGCAATGAGGAACAAAAATAAAAATGCAGAACACAGAGGGAGAGACAGTGGTTAAGTAAAGTGAAAGGGTCTTCAGTCTTACAAAACATCTCCAATTGGAATGGCCAGCCTTTGGAATGGGTGTTAATCACTTCTCTTCACAGGTGGTCAGGGACAAACTATCTCTTCAAGATCTAAACAAAATGACTTTAGTTTACAGTCAAGCAGAGGGGCAGGGTCCTTCAGGCAAGCCCTTAAGTATGATTATAACAACAAAAGCAACTAAAAGCAAGTCGAAGAAACAGTTTCAAAAATGGAGTTGGAATTACCTTCCTCCCTGCCACAAAATGACCGGAGTTCAAGAATTAGTTTCTTATATGAACTAGGAGGCCGTTGAAGATACAGATTAATTTTATTTGTTGCTACACTGAGTACACATTTTTCAATTAATAAGACTAATCACTTGAAATAGTACCACCATATAATATGGAAATGTTAGGTAGTTAGAATAGGAAAAAGGAGTCCAAAATGGCTAAAGAGACAAAGAAAGGAAATCCCCATGAAAATGGAAAGAAGAAAATCCAAGGACCAGAGTGAGAACCTCAGGTGAAGCAAACAGCCCTCCTGGCTAGCCCAATTTACATAGGGCAGGCTCAGGGGGAGGAGAAAAACATATAAAAAGAGGAGCCAAAATTGAGCCTGGCCTCTTTCCTTTTGAGTTGATCTGCCCTCACACCTCGAGGGAGTACTATCCTTTGCTTGCCAATAAAAGTGAGTTGTAACCGAGCTGTAACACTGCTCCACCATTTCAAATCTTTGCTGCAGTGATAGAGAACTGAGGAAATTACACACTCCCTCGACATATCTGGAGCCGTTACTCAGATTTAAACTGGCTGAAACAACTTCTTCTTGCCCCCCACCCCCACCCCAACAAGGCAGAAGCCAAGCACACCAGAAGCCCAACTAAGCAAAATCTCATGCTGTGGAAGCTGAATATGAAGGAAACCCAGTGAAGTAAAAGTGACAAGAAGACTAGTGTGCTGGAAACTGGGACAACAAAAACAAACTCAGCAGAAAGCTCATGCAGCTCAGTCTCAGATTCCAGAAGACCTCCTCCAGTTAAGGTAGGAGGTCCTCACCCCTATGGCTGGAAGGACATATGGCTAACAAAATCTTAATTCCTTTACAATCTCTCATTTCTTGTTTCCTCAAACCCCTGTGAACAGGCGAGTGGCAGTGGGTGCAACTGAGGGACTCTGGCAAGGGCTACTCCCCAGTGTGTCCCGAAGGCTTCACTATCTGCTGCACCTTAGTAGCTGTTGCCCAAGCAGGTGGGGGTTCTTCTGTCCTTAATCTTCTTTGTGCCAAGGATCAGGCCAATGAAAACTGTGAGCACAGGTCAGGTATTTTAGCAGATTTTCTGGCAGGTTATGAAGGGGATTCCTCGGCACGTTTTCCCCACTGCTTTTTCCTCCTGTCCTTCAGCTCCTCTCTCCATCTATGCCACTGCTTACAAAGTATTGGGCAGGTCATCAACTTTCCATTTCTGAAAGTTGTGTTTGAAACTGTTTACCTAAGATTGGGACTCAAATCCATGTGGCAGGGACTCTGTGCTATGCTTACTCAGTCGTGTCTGATGAGGATTAAAGCCTGGCTTAAACCCTTGGTGCCTGGTTTCAGGACCTAATGAAGCTCAGGTTCTTGATGTCTCATTGCAAGGAAAAAAAAAAATTCAGTGAGAGACACAGCAATAGGTAAGAGGTAGATTTGTTGGGATTCAGAGAGAAGCACAGTCCACAGAGTGTGTGCCATCGCAGAGGGTAAATGTGGTGACCTTGAAATGTGTGGTTAGTTTTTATGGGCTGGGTGATTTCATATGCTAATGAGTGGGAGGATCATTCCAACAATTGGGGAACCACCCACTCCTTGGTCTTTTGATAGTGCCTTGGAACTGTCATGGCGCCTCTGGGTGTGTCATTTAGCTTGCAGATTGAGGATCAAGGTTTAGTTGAATTTGACTTGTCTGCCATCTTGGACCCATTTGATTTTAATCAGTTTATGTTATGCCCTTGGGCTATGTCATTCTTTCAAAAGTTGTGCCCTGCCCCCTTCCCTCCTGTTTCATGTTCTTCCTGAGCCCCAGGCCCACAGTGTTGCCTCTACAATCTTCTGGAGGGACAACAAGAAAATAGCTGGCCCTTGGGAGGGAAGTACTGTATAATATCAGATTCCTCTAGATAATGTGGGCCTTCATCTTCCATGTTTCCTGCAACATGTGCAACAAACAGCATCTCTCAGTGAACCCACTAGGGCAGGTGACAGGCACACAATGCCTGCTAGAAGTCCATCTGTTGGTGGCATCCCTTCAAGGGCAATTGGGCTTCCAGGGATAATGTTTGCCACTTTGGGAGTTAGCCCTGCAGGCCATTTGGGCCCAAACCCTTACCACCCTTCTCCTAAAGTTACAAGCATACCCCAGATCAAATCTCCACTCCACTTTTATGGAACATCTGGTCTGTTGCCTCTTATCAATTTGTTCTTCAGCCACTTACTAACTCCTACAAACATGACCCTGTCCCCTCTGTAGGCAACATCACTCCAGCCAGGCTATTATTGAAATACTCTTAAAGTCCCTAAGAGGACTAGAGAATCCACTCCTTTGTCATTACTTCTGTTATTACCTAAAGTGGGTCTATGACAATGAAATGTTTACCATTGGAAACACCCTAAACTGCTCTTATGGAGGACTAGGGGAGGAAATCAGTGACTTACATTCCCTCAGAGCAATAAGAGGATAAGGCTTATGGCTGTTTCACCAGGTTCCCAGTCTCAGGGCACAGACTTGGATTGCTTTACATCATGGTATCTATTCCCATCTGTGGTGGACAAACTGGCAATGAGTTAAGATTACAACCCCTTAATCCTACCCAGCACTGGTCATGCTGGAGACCTTGGGGATGCCCAACTCCAGCCTGGGGTCCCAGGAGGTCGACCTGCCTCAACCTGCCTAGGGATCTGGTCCCTGGGAGGTTGTCACACCTCAGCCTGCTCAGGGATCCACCAGCCCAGGGTGCCAGGAGGTTAACCTGCCTAGGAATCTGGTCTCTGGGAGGTTGTCACATCTCAACCTCCTCAGGGATCCACAAGTCCAAGGATCCCAGGAGGTTGACATGCCTCGACCTGCCCAAGTACCCAATTCTTGGGAGGCTGATATGCCTCGACCTGCCTGGGGATTCGATCTCCAGGAGGTTGTCACACCTCAGCCTGCCTGGGGATCTGAACCCTGATCCCGGGGATCCACTGGCTCTCAGGTTGCAACAGTACTGGGTAGGATAAGCTTCAGAAAGACTCACCCTAAGGAAGCCCACCCATGGAAATAGAAGGAAGCCTATTAGTTGTGGGACTGTGCCCGGTCTCAGCAATAACTCAGGAGTCCAACGAGAACCCCATTGCCTTTCTGGAAAGTCTAAAAGAGTCCCTCCAAAAGTTTACCAATCTGGACTTAGACTCTTATGAGGGACAGGTGATTTTAAAGGACAAATTCCTGTCCCAATGTGCATCAGACATCAGGATAAAGTTACAACAGCTACAGCAGCAGGACCCTGCTGCCTTTTTAGATGAGATGGTCCAGACAGCCACCAATACTTTTTTATAACAGAGAACAGGAGAGGGAGGCCAAGGCCCAGGAAAGGGAGAAAAGGAAAGAGACAAGACATGCCCAGATGCTGGCCACCCTCCAGGGAAGCCCTATGGCAAACCCTGAGTCCTTGAAGGACAAGGCACGAGGCAAATGCCTAATCTGTAGACAGGCTGAACATTGGACTGAAGAGTGCCCAAACCATGACAAGTTTCCTAAAAGAGCTTGCTACACATGCCATCATTTGAGACGTTGGGCAGCACTCTGTCCTTGGGACCAAGAGCCTCAAGGTCAAGCACCAAGTCTTCCCTCATGATGGTTCAACAGGACTGAAGCAGCCCACTCCAGCCAGCCCACCTGTCACAGATAACTATCATGGGACTGGAGTCAAGGGTGCAACTGGATGTGGCAGGTAGGTCCGAGAATTTCTTGCTTGACACAGGGGCTACCTACTATGTCCTGACCTCCTACCCTGGAGCCTTCTTTGAAACCTGTACCATTTGGGGTGCTACAGGAAAAGCAATTACATATAGATTCACCCAAGCACTTCTTTATAGCTGAGATGGGCAAATATTTTCCCACCAGCTTCTGGTGGTCCCTGAGTGGCCTACTCCCTTGTTGCAAAGAGAGTTTTCCCTGCCTTCAGAATCTTGCAGCTAGTGTAGTCTTGATAGAAGATAATTTAAAAGTCTTCTCTTAGGGGCAAACTAATTATTTTTACTAGTCTCCAAGTGAAACAACTCCTGAATGGGAGAGGCCATTTATGGATGTCTGATCAAAGGATCCTAAGGTATCAAGTAGTGCTGATGGAAAATTGAGGCCTGATTATATCTCTTTATGAAATTCGTAACCCAGTTACCCTCCTGCCTACACCTGCAAGCTCTCTCCTTTCACTCTTGTCTAGAAACTTTGGACCACTGGCCAAAACACTGAGAGGGATTGTCAGAAGATCCTCTGACCAATCCTGAAGATATCTGGTACACCGATGGAAGCAGTTTTGTCTCAGATCGGGGAAAAAAAAAAAAAAAAAAAAGAGCTGGATGGGGAGTAGTCTCCAATTTTGAGACCATAGAGACTAAACCTTTGCCACCAGGTACTTCAGCCCAATTAGCTGAGCTCATAGCCCTGACTCGAGCTTTAGAGCTGGGAAAAGGAAAAAGAGTAGCCATTTACACTGACTCCAAGTATGCCTTTCTGGTGCTACATGCACATGCTGCTATTTGGAAAGAAAGAGGCCACTTGACCACCTGAGGGTCCCCAATCAAATATGGTGATCAAATCCTTAGGCTCTTGGAGGCAGTCCATCTGCCCACTGAGGTTTCAGTCTCCCATTGTGCTCCCCAAAAGGGAGCAAAGAAGTGACAGGAGGGAACCAAGCAGCCGATCAGGCAGCTAAGAGAGCAGCATTACAGAACAATGAGCTAATAGGGGTTGCCACCTTAGTTCCAAAGACTAATTTGCCAGAAACTCCTTCATATACTGAAGGTGAGACTCTTAAAGCTAAGAGTGAGGGCTTTCAAGAAGATCATATGGGGTGGTTCCAAAAGGAGGGACTCCTTTTTCTGCCTGGGAACCTCCAGTGGAAGTTGGTTAACTCCTTACATGCCACCACTCATTTAGGGGAGAAGGCCCTCCAAAGATTACTAGAAAGGTCCTTCAGAGGAACAGGCCTCCAAATGACTATAAGGCAAGTGGTCTCCTCTTGTCCCACTTGCCAATTAAACAACCCCCAAGGAGCTCAAAGACCCCAGCTGGCCCAGCCCATCCAACAGACGTGGGACCTACCCAGGAGAGGACTGGCAGATGGACTTCACCCAGATGCCAGTTTCTCAAGGGTATAAATACCTACTAGTCATGATAGATACAGTCACAGGATGGATTGAAGGCTTTCCCACCCTGGACTGAGAAGGCTGAGGAGGTGGTAAAAAACTGCTCCATGAAATCATTCTGAGATTTGGTCTGCCCAGGTCATTACAAAGTGACAATGGGACATCATTTACTTCTAAGGTCACCCAAGGGGTCTTTAAAGCATTGGACATTTCTTATTACCTCCATTGTGCCTGGAGGCCACAGCCTTCAGGAAAAGTAAAAGGAGCCAATCAATTCTTAAAATCAGTGATAGAAAAGATAACCCAGGAGACCTCCCTGGGATGGAAGGAGGCTTTACCAATAGCTCTCCTCTGTACCCGTATTGCCCCTAAGGAACAAGTTGGTCTTAGCCCTCATTAGTTGCTATATGGCAGACATTCTGTTTATGTCCTCTTCCTAGATACAGAGGCTCAGACCCTTCAGTCTTATACCATGGCCATTGGGCAATTCCAACAGATATACACTTGTGGGGTGTCAACCAGGACCCAAAAGATTCTAAAGAGTCACCACTATATGCTCCAGGGACTCAAGTCCTAGTTAAAGTCTGGAAAGATGGATCCCCACAGGCTCAACTCCAGCTCATATGGAAGGGCCCATACCCTGTAATACTTTCTACCCCAACAGCTGTCAAGGTACCAGGGCAAAATTCCTGGATTCACTACTCATGAGTCAAGCCGTGGAAGAAAACAGAAGAGGACACTCAATACACCTGTGAGCCCCTGGGAGATCTCAGATACCTATTCAGGACTACAAATGAGTGCCATTCTAATGAACACCCCCAAAATTAAGTTTCTGGGGATAAGATTTCTCAGGATAGCTCTAAAGAGCCAACACAGCTTGGCAGGGGTTGTACTCCAAAATAGACAGGAGATAGATCTCCTGATCCCTGAACAAGGAGGGACTTGAGCCATCTTGAATGAGACGTGTTGTTTCTGGGTAAATACCTCCAGCTAAGTTAAAGAAAGTCTCACAGTCCTCAAGAAAAACATTCAGATCCTACAGGATCTCAAAGAATGAGCTGGAGAGTTCTCAGGGTGGCTACAATCTCTCTTTGGGGGATCCTTCTCCTGGTGATGGGGAATTTGGAGTTGGCTAATGCCCCTACTAATCCCTGTTATCACCATATTGATGCTGCTTATGATTGCTCCATGTATTATCAATTGTCTAACCCATTTTGTCTCTGCCCAGGTCAACAAGCTACAACATGCAGTGCCAGTTCAACAAGGATATATAAAACTACACCCGACCACAGAAAATATCACTCACCCTTAGATGGACACTGCTATAAGGACTCTGAGGCTTGAGACTAGCAAGAGGGGGAGGCCCAATGCCCCTCGCCATCCCAGCTCAGCAGGAAGTAGCCAGAGAGACCTCGATGCCCCTACCCAAAGAATTGGGCCTCCCATCTCTTGAGGAGGGAATGTTAGGTAGTTAGACTAGGAAAAAGGAGTCCAAAATGGCAGTGGCTAAAAGACAAAGAAGGAAAAGCCTGTGAAAATGGAACAAAAGAAAATCCGAGGACCAGAGTGAGAACCTCAGGTGAAACAGTCAGCCCTACTGGCTAGCCAAATTTACATAGGGTAGGCTCATGGGGAGGAGACAAACTGAATAGAAAGGGGAGCCAAGATTGAACCTGGCCTATTTCCTTTTGGGTTGGCCTGCCCTCATGCCTCAAGGGTGTACTGTACTTTGCTTGCCAATAAAACTGAGTTGTAACCGAGCTGCAACACTGCTCCGCCATTTCATGTCTTTGCTGTGGCGAGAGAGAACCAAGGAAATAATACACTCCCTTGATAGAATAACCAAAGACAAGCTCATAAAAATCAAGAGAATATAAGTAATGGGAATAAATTAGAGGGATAGAAAGCACAAAGTAAGATGACAGATATAAATTCCAATCTATCAGTTATAATAATAAGTACAAATTAGCTAATGCTCCAGATACATAAAATATTGCTAGAAAGTGTTTATTAAAAAAGATGTCCAGGCAGCACACTGCTCTCCAGGCTGCAGTCCTCATTTTGCCCCAAATAAAACTTAACTTGCAACTCTCAAGTTGTGCATCTTTTTTAGTCAACAGTTCCTCCCAGCCAGTTTTGTTTCTCTCAGGTGCCTGAGAAATTTATGGTAGTGTTGGAGGCCTAGTCCTCATACCATGCATTGGTCCCATAGGGGAACCCACTCATTATTTAAAATACTTGCTCGTCCAGGGGTCACACATAAGCACTGGCCATCAGAGACCTGAGCAGCCACAGGAGCCTTAGATTGCCAGAGACAGAATCTGAGATTTGTAAGATGAGCTGAAATGACTCTGGGGTGACTCCAGTAGGAGTAAAGCTCACAAGCAGCACATGGGCCCACTACACACTAGTGATTTTTATCCCTGACAAATTCAGCTTAAAATGGGAAACAGAATCTCTCAAAAACAGAAACAAAGGGGTGTCAGAAAGCCAGCCTCTGACTAACACTCCAGCCAGATTCATGTACAATACATATGGAGCTCATACTTGCAAGTACCTAGTTAATTGGAGAAATTATACTAAAAGAGATCTCAACCTAAAATGGCCAAATTGGGGTTCTTTTGGAATTCCAAAGTTGGTATATTTGCATGCAGAATTACAAAAGTCTGGCTGTGTTTACTGTGACTGGTATCTAGAAGCTTCTAAAGCCGGAAATGGTAGAGTAGCTTCTCAGGAAACAAACAAGAGATTGCTTTAAACTATATCAAAACTAAAAAGGCTGCTAGCACTGACTTTGCCAGGTTGCAGGTCTAGTAGAACTGGGAAGTCACGTTTGGCATTTATGCCATTTGGCTTTTGATTTCTGGGCATCTCTTTGCCTTTTGTTTCATTTCTTGTATGACTCCAGCTGGTGAGGTTTTGGTTTGGTTTTGTTGGCTTGGTTTGAGCTCATGAACATCTGGTCTAAATTGGTTGAGCTAATATGGGAAATGCTCAGCCTAAGATTCCACACTCCAGCTGGGACCACCTTGAAAAAAAAAGAAAAATTTGACTGGTCAATCTATAGCTATGATCCAATGACAAGAAAAATGGCCTAAAAATATTAGATCTTTATTGACATAGGATAGGAAAATGGACTGAAGTTCCCTTATGTCCAGGACTTCCTCCTGTAATCAACAGCCTGGGGCTGATCAAACTAAGACCCCTACTTCCCCAGAGGGACAATCCCTGCTGGGACCAATCTGCCCTTGTTATCAGGGCCAAGTTGAGCACTATCTGGTCTAAATTTTGGCTATAAAACTATGGTCACAGAAAAATATGATTTTTGACAATGTGGTCACAATATTCTTTAGACTCCAGAGAAAGCTTAAAGAAAAAATTATCTCTTTAAGAATTCTTGCCCTGAGGAAATAACTCCTCCTATACCTTTAGACCAGAGCTCTCTGGATCACTTATCTAGACCATCTCTAATTCCTGAAACCAAAAGAAAAAAAAAGGGGAACAAAGCCTTTTAAAATATTTTTCAAGACATTGTTTACAACTAGTGAGTTTTTTATTGTGATATCTGATTCATAACTAAGTTTGGAAAACAAAGCTATAGGATCTCTTGTGTCTATTTGGATATATGTATGTCTCAGTGTGTGTCTTTGTTTTTTTGGATAATACTGCTGATTGCTGAGATCAGTTTGTAAATGAGTTCTAATCTAATTGGCCTTAAAAAAAAGTAAGTCACTTACAAATCAAATAATTCTAAATACAAGAGAAATTAACCTAAATGAATTTCAGGTTCACATGAACTGGGAAATATTCAGTATTAAATACCTGATATTAATGTTTGTTTGTTGATCTAACTAATGTAGACATGTCTAAGAGTAATTAACATTAAGCAGAATATTTTCATTCCCCCGAGGTTTAACATAAGTTAAATATTATTATATCCGTTGCAAGTTTGTCAGCAAGGACATTACATTGAGCAAAAAAAAAAAAAAAAAAAAAAAAAAAACACCAAAAAACAAACAAACAAACAAACAAAAGACTTCTTAAATGCATAAATTAGATATAGGCCTTTAGATAAACTCTATTAAGAATAATTATGCTTTAGGAATGTCTGTCTAAAATAGTCTCTCCAGATTGGGGTAACTTGAACTTCTAAGGGTTGTGCTAAACTAAGTGTTGGAAGTCTATTGAATAGCTAAGTCATTTCCAAATAAAATAAGATTTTGAAACATTTACTACTGAACACTAATTTCCTCTTACAGAGAAACTAAAGAGATTTGGGATTAAAAATGAATGATGTTTGGTGCCATCCTAAAATGTTCTCTCTAAGAAAGCAAAGGTTTTAGAAATTATCACTGGTATTTATGCTCACCAATCTATAAAATGCTAATATAAAAGTCAGTTCTTGGTTGCTTAAGGGAAGTAGGAAGTGTGTTTTCAGTAAAGAAGGTATGAGGAATGGAATTGCATTTTGTGAAGGGAAAAGGAAGTAAGCCTGACTTACAGGTGGCTTTTTAGGATGGAGCAACACAGTAACGGGTACAGAAAGTGATAAGGTTTGAGGAAAGTGAACCATGTGATAAAGAGTATTGTACATGGTTAGGACTAAGTTTAAAATAAAGTTAATTAAGTTTACCTTTTAAATAAAGTAAGCTGGTGCAAAAACTTGAATTTAGCTTTTCTCTCTGTTAAGAGGACATCTTTTCTTCAGATATTGAACTGCCTTTGATAATAGATTTAAGTTTCTTTATCTCTTAAATGATCTGTTCTGAAATCCTTTATTGTTACTTTTAAGTGAATAGCTATTGTTTCACAATGACCTATAATCCTATCTGACTGAGTGTTCTAAACCTTTTTGATATTTGTTGACAAAGCTTCCTAAATCATTCTAATGAAGAACTTGATTTCTAGCTAACTTTGGGATGCTTCAGAGGGCCCCTGAAACATCCCAAAGAGAGATATTACACTAATTAGGTTCATTTTGTATACAGAATTACATGGGAAGTATTGTCAAGTGAGTAATAAGTCTCAGGTTATATTGTATGGTAAATGTTACTAATATAGATATCCTAGAAACTGTATGGAGTTCCTAAAATTCTGATATGTTTGGGTAAAATGTTATCAGGCATAATTCTAGTTACTATCTCAAAATATTGTCATAGCACTAACCAAGTTTTGCAAAAATGCTTCCTCTTCAAGAAGATTTATAGAAAGGACTTTTGGATAAATACCAGTTTCTGAACTGGGTAAGGATTCTAATGGAAAACCTGATGACTTCACAAAGGTTAACAAAAGGACTGAATGAACTGGTGAATATGCTTATAACTTTTATGGTTTCTATCTGAAAAATTACTGATTTGAATCTGTGTTTTCCAGGTGTAAAAAAAAAAAAAAAACCCTTCCCCTCAAACTAATTATGACAGTAATTTGGTAAAATTATATTTTATAAACAAATTGAAACATTTATCTTTTCTCTCTATCTGAACCCTCCAGAGATTGGAAGCTCTTAGTTTCCAGTACTTTATCACATAATTAGGAAGGTTATCTCACTAACAGGTACAGAAATCTCAAGGAATTTTGGAGACCTTGAGAAGGGAGGAATTTACTTAGATCTGTTAGGCAAAATCTGTGATAAGCCTTTGGCGTGACTTTCCTAGCCCTGAAAGGTTTTATTTTAAAAGTTCAGTCTGAGACTCTATAAAAGTCTCAGCAAAGCAAAAAAGTCTATGATCAGTTATGGTTATATAAATCATCAGGCCAAGTTTATTGAGACCAGACCTATATCACAAACAACTTATATTTGGTAAAAATGACAGTGATTTTAGAGAGAAAAAGGTGTTTCAATGAATGTCAAATCTCAGCTTGGTAATCCCAGTTTGTTTGTATCTACTAAGACTCATTTCCTGGATAGTTCTTTGCTGTTAGGGTATATTAATGTAAAATTTAATTGAATTATTAAAGGACACTCTAGGGTTGTTTCTGAAGCTTATCTCAGTAATCTGTCTTTGGATGAAGATCAGATGCCTCACACATGACCTGCAACCAAGACTGGAAGAAGACATAATTTAAGGAACTGTCTCCAACCTGGATGGAAGGACCTTTCTATCAGGTACTCTTAACTAGCTCATGCCCAGTGAAATTGAAGGGAAATTGACTCTTGGGTTAACTCCCACTTCCAAAGGCCCCTAAGCTGGACTGGTCTATAGAGAGGTCTGCTGACCTCAAACTCACCTTGAAACAACACTCCGACAGAGGAAACTGCACTACCCTAGGACGAGAAGAGGATGACATCAGAAGTAGACAGCTTGCCCAAGATGCTGATATGACTCATATGATCATTTATAATATTTCCTTGATTCCTCAGACCTATGCCTATCAGTCAAATGTATTCTATCATGGACACGACTCTATGCTAATTTAAAACACAATCCAATCATTAGACTGTGACCAGTTACCTGTGTGTAGTACTTCTGGGTTGCCTTGTGAATTTCTCTTCTTTAGGGCTCTGATTGGATATCCCCTAGGAAAATTGTTTTAGATGAGTGTTCAGTCCTGTTCTATCTATTCATGATATTACTAGATGGGATCCTCTCACCTGGCCAATTAATAATACCTGCTCTGATGCTGGCCATAGATTTAAGTTTTCTCTTAGAGTCATTCAAACTCAATTGGAGTGACGAGCTAAGTCTCAATAAAAAATTTTAGCCTCCCATCTATTAAAAGGAAAACTCCCACGATTATGGGGTGGATCTATATGGTTAACAGCAGGCTATGGTCATTTAAGTTTAAAAGCTCCTCTATGTTGGGAATGGTTAAATCATACTAAAAGTGATCAACCTGGTAATATTATGCAACAAGTCTGTTTGCTTTATGAACTATGCCTATTATTACCCTTAGAGAGAGTGATTGGTATGGAACTCAGTGGATTTGTGGCACTAATTTATGGCCTTCACATCTACAGGGATGGATATGAAGGTGTAGCCTGGGATTCCCATGAATTTAAGGTCATACATGTTAACAAATTAGAGGTAACCCTAACCAATCTACCATTGGTATGATCCCAATGGGTCAAAGATCTGTATTCTACTGGTATGACCATTTAGCAGTTTTTTTTTGTGTGTGTGCCTTCATTGGGGTTGGAGGATGTAATTGGCCATATCAAAGCCTTAACAACTTTCATAAGCTTTAAATGATAGTACCTGGGCTATTAGCCTATTGAATTCTGAGATCTCTATGATGAGAAAGGCAGTGCTACACAACTGCAAGGCCCTTGACACCTTACAGCATCTCAGGGAGATATCTGCACTAGAATTCAAAGATATTTTCATACCTGATAAATCCTTTAATGTAACATATTTGATGAACCACATGAAAAATGAGATTTCTGCTTTAAGGGACCCATTCCCTTGTCTTGACGATCTTTTAAAAAACTGGTTTGGTGTGGGAGGCTCATGGCTAAAATATTTACTTTTAATTCCACTAATGTTATTAACTATACTATTTGTATTTTGCTTGTTTCATAAGATTATCATTTCTTGTATTACCAAGTGTATGACTGAGCCTCCAATGAAAATAATGATGACTAGACTTGAAGCAGTTGATCAAATGTATAGCTCAATATATGATCAACCATTGTAATAGTGTAACTCTAGATATGGTAAGATGCAATGAAAGGGAATACTTTCCTGGACCATAACTAGAAGACAGGTGTCCAGAGATCTTTGACTATTAAGACCTAGTCCAGTAATAGCACATTGAGTGGCCTATCAACAAAAACCTTCTTCAGAACTGGGAACGAGCCTTCCCAGCAATGTGGGACAAAATGGTCATGAAATGCCCCCCAAAGTATGGTCGGATTTATGACCACAAGGGGGCTGTGTCAACTACAAATTGGCACTTACCAAGAGCATTGCCAATGACTGAACAACAAGAGGCATTTGCCATCTGCCTCTATGGAGACTGACCCCATGCTGCTATAGCTGTTGACCTTCAACAATCCCTGAGGGAGTTCAGGGTGGAGTGAGGCACTCTGTGCTCCAGGGAATCTGGTGGGACAGGTCTTTAGATAGTTGGATGTTTTTAGGAACAGATTTTATGATCTCAATCCTTGCATCCCCCATATCTAGAGAAGCGTTAAATCCCTTCATGGTGATATCACATCCTCATGACTAACATAAAACCTTTTGTAAATGAGTGCTTCATGGTATTGAACTTCCCGTTCACCAAAATCTTATCTATTGACCTTCCCCCACTGTCGTTTTCGAGCAGTCTCTCAGCTCTCTGAAATGCTGCCTCCCAGACTGCAGTGCTCATTTTGCCCCAAATAAAACTTAACTCACGACTCTCAGGTTGTACTTTTATTTATTATTTTTTTTTTGTCCACAAAATTATACCAAAAATTCAGTTAAAACTTGTTAACAAAGCCTATCTGTGCTAGAGATCCTGTGTTTGCCTTCTAGATTACTTTGTCTTCTGTGTGTCCCCTAACTTTAGCTGTGAATTGATTAAATCATTTCCTCACCTCTAAAAGGCATCCAAGAGAGCATAACTTCACTGATCAGAATTGTTATAGAAAACATAATTTGCCACAGACTTCTGCCTTGCAGGTAAATATGGCATCTGGCCAGATTTTTAGTATATTCTTCTAAACCTGTAGTAATACTTCAAGATGGGTGAAAAATTTGATATAGAAATATAAGAACATGTCATCCGATTTCTAACAAAAAACAGTATGGTTTAATGGGATTTGTTTTATCTCGCTAAGTTCAGGACACACAGAGAGCAAGAGTTAGCATATTGAAGGTTAGCCTCATTCTGCTACATGACATTTTGCTGTTAATAGTTTTGAAATGAAGATATCTTGGCCAAAGGCCAGGGGGTGGGACTGTGCAAGTAAGAATTAACGTAGCAGACTAGATCTTTCAAAGAGCTATTTATATGAGTGTCCTTTCATTGTCATTTGGGAAACTGGCTATTTGTAGTTTCCTCACACCAATAAGGTTGTTTTGCCTGCATACATCACTAAACGTCTGCTTTAATCTTGGGAATTAGGAATTTTGGTTGTTGCATCTAATAGCCTGATAGTATCTCTACATGACTAATGTCTATCAAAGTCCTTTGTCACTGTTGTTCATTTGTTCAGTCATGTCCAAATCTTTGCGATCCCATGGACTGCAGCACACCAGACTTCCCTGCCGTTCACCATTTCCCAGAACTTATTCAAACTCATGTCCATTGAGTGGGTGACGCCATCCAACCATCTCGTCCCTATCATCCCTTTCCCCTCCTGCCTTCAATCTTTCCCATCATCAGGGTCTTTTCTAAGGAGTCAGCTGCTCGCATCAGGTGGCCAAAGTAATGGAGCTTCAGCTTCAGCATCAGTCCTTCCAGTGAATACTCAGGGTTGATTTCCTTCAGGATTGACTGGTTTGAACTTCTTGAAGTCCATGGGACTCTTAAGAGTCTCCTCCAATATTCGAGTTCAAAAACATCAATTCTTCAGGGCTCGGCCTTTGTTATTGTCCAAATCTCATATCCATACATGACTATTGGAAAAAACATAGCTTTGACTATACAGACCTTTGTGGGCAAAGTAATGCCTCTGTTTTTTAATATGCTGTCTAAATTTGTCATAGCTTTTCTTCCAAGGAGCAAGTGTCTTTTAATTTCATGGCTGAAGTCACAAACTTCAGTGATTTTTGGAGCCCAAGAAAATAGAGTCTGTCACTGTTCCCATTGTTTCCCCATCTGTTTGCCATGAAGGGTTGGGACCAGATGCCATGATCTTAGTTTTTAGAATGTTGAGTTTTAAGCCAGCATTTTGACTCTTTTCTTTCACTTTCATCAAGAGGCTCTTTTCATTTCATCACTATCTCTAGGCACTGAATTTCTATTGGGCTTCCCTAACCAGGAATGCTGCACATATTTTGTTGCTTGTTGTTGTTGAAGAAAATAACACACTCAAGTACCCTCCCTCAGAGGAAGAAGAAAAAGTAAGACGTCTAAATATTTCCAGAATCTGAAAGATCTGTCCTTACCCATTGATGACCAATACAATACATTGCAGTCAATGATTGAATTATAAGGTTTCAACTTACTAATTTTGACTTCATTATATTGTGAATGTGGTACTCACTTAGTAGAAAAAGTAGTTTGAACTCTGATCTTTTCCTGGGTTAGTGATATGTGGTATTGAGATAGGAGATTATCAGGTAGTCAGTGTAGAGTTAAGGTTTTGGTTTTTCTCCTAAAAATCCAATTCTAACCTCCACCTATTTTTCATACAATGTTTCACTCAAGTGCTCCAGTAATCTATAGTTGTACCTGATGTTCCAGTTCCTTGGCATTCAGGGGAATGCTTTCTTAGCCCAGAGGCCATAAAACCCTCGTACTCATGATAGGACAATCAGTAACTGATAACCAGCTCATCAATAAGCTGGGCCATTAACTTTAAAAATGTACATCTGGGTCTTGAAAATGGCCTGAGATCACAAGAAAAGGTCAGGGGACAGAGACTCAAAGTCTTAGCAAAATCCAAGGACTGGAAAATCAAAGAAAGCCATAAAATTGACAAGCAGGACATGTTGATTTCTAAACTGATTGGTCAGGGATTGCATGCACTGGGACCCTGACCCAACCCACAAAGAACAGGTCAATATTCGTAAAAGATATAATTCAATGAAGCTATGAGCCATGCCATGCTAAGATCATAACATCCATTCCCATCACTTTATGGCAAATAGAAGGGGAGAAAGTGGAAGCAGTGACAGATTTTGTTTTCTTGGGCTCTAAAGTTATTGCAGATGGTCGCCCTAGCCTTGTAATTAAAGGATGGTTGCTCCTTGGAAAGAGAGCTCTGATAAACCCAGAGAGTGTATTAAAAAGCAGAGACATCAATTTGCTGACAAATATCCATATAGTTAAAGCTATGGTTTTTCCAGTAATCATGTACAGATGTGAAATTTGGACCATAATAAAGACGGCTGAGCACCAAAGAATTGATGCTATACGAATTGTGAACTGGGGTGACTGATTGTTATTATCCATGTGAGCCCAGTATAATTACAAGGGTCCTTGTAAATCAAAAAGAGAGGTAGAAACATCCCAAGATGATCAATTTAAAAGGCTCTTAAACCCACAAAAAATAAATATGTTTGGTATTGATAAAACACTAAAATAAACTAAATAAAAAAAACCCCTGAATTTGAATCGTAAAAATGGCCAATTGAGTTTGACAAAAGTGCAACAATAATTCAAGAAAAAGGGATTTTTCAAAAAAAAAGTTTTGGAAAATTGAATTTTCATTTGAAAAGCAAAAAAAAAAAGCAATCTCCTCCCACATTTTATAATACAAACTTACAAAACCTCTAAGACATAGATATACATTAAAATGCACAACTATAAACACTTAAAAAACATAAAAAAATTTTTGGGACAGGAGTTTAGATGACAAAAAAATATAAAGCTTTTTTATTTTTTTCAAGTTCTTGCTAAAAAAATACACGTTTTGGGAAAAAACAAATACAAGCTTAAAGAAAAATCTTGCAACAATTAAAAGAAATAAGCAATTCCCCATAGTACATACAAATACCAAATCTTTAACTGTTGAAAAAAAGCAACCAAATTTTCAAAAAGAAAAATCCACCAAAAATATGTGAATTTTTTTTTAAAATTTTTGGGGAAAAAAAATTTTGTGAAATAAAAATATCTCGTGCCATTAAATAAACAAAAATTTCAAAGACACCAGAGATATCTGGCTCCAAATGTGAATAAGCCCCTCAAACTGAGTTCCAGGGATCGCCATCCCAAAAAGTTTGCGAGGAACTAGGGGAATGCAAATCCACCGTAACAGGAAAAAAATTTTGGCCCCAATAGCTGAGGGCTTATGAAAGGAATAATTCTGGGGAGCCCAGGGGTTTGCTCTTCCCAAACATAAATGCTAAATTTTTTAACTTGATACCTAAATTTTGATGTTCAACGCCACTCCGTTTTTTTTCCAACTTGTTTTTTTAAACCTGACTTCCCCTCTACCCCCTTGGAGCAGTTTTTTCAGAATACTGAGATTGCTGTCACCTGGCCAGATCCGAACATTACCAGCAAATAAAATAACTCTGCCCTTTCGGATGGACTATATTTTTCTAGTCAACAAATTCAATACAGAAAAGATGCCTTAAAAAATAAATAGTAGAAGAAATTGGGCATGGAAAAGGTTAGAAAAAACAAACAAAAAATCCAACAAACTAAAGTAAAACTCACCCCCCTGTTATAAATATTAATTAAAATAGATCATAGATTTAAAATGACTTATAACATATATAAAAAAAAAAAAATAATAAAAAAATTTTCAAATCTAAACTAGACACAGAATTCCTCATTTGACACCACAGTCGGTCGTTTCCAGTCTGTCTACCTTTGCGATCCCAGGACTGCAGCATGCCGGCTTTCTTGTCCATCACCACCCGGGAGCTTGTTCAAACTTATGTCCATCGAGTCGTGATGAAACCAACATTCTCAACGGTGTTTCCCCTTCTCCGCATGCCTTCAATCTTTCCCAGCATCAGGGTTTTTTCAAAGGAGCCCCGTTCCTCTCTCAGGGGGCCCAAACACGCTCACTTAACGTCAGTCCTCCCAAGAAAATTCGGGCGATTTTTTTTAAAATTGGCTGGTTTGATCTCTGGCACTCCAAGGGACCCCAAATCTTCTCCAACACCACAGTACAAAATATCAATTCTTCATGCTCAGCTTTCTTTAAGGGGTCCAACCTCACACCCCATAATGACACGGAAAGATCATACTTTTGGTAGCAAAACTTTGGGTTCTAAAAAGTATTGTCCTGCTTTTTTAATACGTTTAAAGGTGGCCAAGCTTTCTTCCCAAGGAAAAGCGTCTTTTAATTTCTGGCTTCATCACAACTCCAGGATTTTTTGGGACCAAAAAAAAAGCGCCACCTTTTCCCATTGTTTCCCCACTATTTGATGAATTGAGGGGCGGGCCCCGATCTAGTTTTTGGAATGTCCAAACTTTTAGTCTCTTTCACTTTTCATCAATCTCTCTTTAAAATTTCCCTTAAACTTTCACCAAAAGGGGGAGACGAACCCTAGGTTTATTAACCCCAAAAACTTGATTGGGCTTGTGTTTTTTCATCCCCTCTTAATTCAGGGTGTGAAAAAAGGTCTTAAATTTAGCTTCTCGTGAAAACTTTTGTCCTAAAAAAATTTATCTTGGGAAAAAAAAGAAAATCAGACTGTAAAAAAACTTTCCTTATCTTAAAAAAATTTATCAAATTGTAAAGAACTCAAAAAATTCAAAAGGGACAAAATTTAATAAAAAAGAGAAAAAACCCCACATGAAAAGTTTTTTTAAAGGGAATAAAAGGGTAAATAAGCTGAAAGATCTCAACGCTTTTTAAAGGAAATTTAAAAATTAATGTTTTTAAAATTTTATAAAATGGAAAAAATAGGTGTTTTAAAATTTGAAAAAAAAAGAAAAATTTGGGATATCATGTTTTGGTGAAATGTTTGATTTTGATGGAAAATTTGATGGGTTTTTTTAAATTGTTTTTTGGAAAAAATTTTGTATTTTGGATAAAAAGAAATGAAAATTAGTTTATGATGAATTTTTGGGAATTTTTTAAATTTTGTTAAAAATAAATAAAAGAAATTGTGTGTGTAATATTGGTTTATTGTGGAAGGAGGAAAAAAATTTGGGATTTAAGTAAAAGATAAGTGGGTTGATTTTTTTAATGTGAAGGAAAAGGGTGTTTGTAGATATAAATTAGGAGATCACTGCGCCTACCGTGCCCCTCCATGTTTTTCCAGGCAAGAGTACTGAGTGGGTTCCTTGGGTCCCCAAAACCCAATGCACTTCAATGGCTAAGTGTTAAACAATCTGTGGTACACCCAAAATTTTAACACTACTAAATAATGAGTTTAAATTTCAATCTGGGCAAAACTTGGATGATTCTTCATGAAAGCTCTTCTCAAAACTTAAATTTTTATACTCTATATAATATTCTCAAAAAAAACAAAATTATAAAATAGGGATCACCGATATTGCCAGGGGGCCTTGGAAGGGCAAAAAAGAAAATGTATATAAAATACTATGGGGGATCCTTGTGATAAAAGTGATTTTTTTGATAAAATCACAAAAAAAAGTACAAACACACACACACAAAACCCCAAAAACCCCACACACACACACAGGGAGTACGTAAAACAAAATTGAATGAGATAGAACTTTAAAAATTTTTCAAGAAAATTTTTAATACAAGTAAAAAATTTTAGTGCCTAATAATTACTATTCTTTCAGGTCCAGTTGTCACCTAATTTTTGTCAAGAAAGAGCACTTTTCTAATATGAACACTCATTTGAAGCTTTAAGAGAATACTCAATAAAGCCCATGGTTCTAAAAAAGATTCACAGGGGCCCAACAACTTGTAGAGGAAAAACCCCTTTGTCTCTTTGCCTTCAATATCACAGTAAAACTCATGACACAAGAAATGTCCCTTTCCAATGCCCAGAAAACGAACCCACACTCTATGCAGCAAAGGGGGTTTTGAAAACCATAGAAGGGCAAATTGAGAAACAGCAGAAGGGGGTGCCTCTGTTTAGGGGCAGCTGATTTTACAGCCACAAAGAACCGGGTGGTAATCAAGGAAGCTGTGCATGAGATTCCCAGCCTCTCGCTGCACCAGCCACAAGAAAATGAGTGAGCAGCAAGCATGAGGCATAAACTTGTTCCTCCTCCTGAGGGTCCATGACTCCAGACCCCTTACCCCCTCAAACCACAGATGTTGAGGCTGGGGACCTTACAGCACCAGTGTGAAGGGGTTTTTCACGAGACACCACTTCCCCCCCACACACCACTCCCCCCCCCCGGGGCAGTGGGCATTAAATCTGAATTTGTTTCTGAAGTGACAAATACTCCATCCGGTGCCCCATCAGCAGTTCCACAACATTGGTAGCAGAAAAGCCCCAAATATCCCCAGGGGCACAAGAAATGAAAAGGGGGGCCACACCACTTAGAGATAGTGGTGTATAAAAAAAGTTGTTCTTTCAGTTCACCACTCAGTCATGTCTACTCTTTGTGACCCCCAACACACACCCAAAAGGGGCCCCCGAAAAACCACCCTCCCAAACCAAAAAAGAAAAAAAAATTTATAAAAATTATTTTGGGTTTTTTTTTTAATTTTTTAAGTTAGGGTTTTTTTTGATGTTGGCATAAGGGGGAGAGTTTTGGAGTTTAGTTAGCATCATCTTTCAAAAATATTTCAGACTGATTTTTAGGAATGACAGATTTGATCCCCTTTGCTTTGGAAATACCACTCCTTGCAGTGTAAAAATATAACCTAAAATAAAACCCAAAAGGCAGCGGGAAGAAAAATCGATTTGCACCTACTGGAAAAAAATAAAAAAATTAATTTCTAATTTTCTACCCATTGGAATCAAGCAAAAAGAGCCCATTACTTGAATATTTTTGTGGAAGATGAAAACATCAACACCGGAGGAAATCACAATAAAAATACTTTAAAAAAATAAAATGAAAAATTCCCAAAAATAAAACAAAAGTCACAAAATTTGCAATTAATTTCATAAAAAATTTAAAAAATCACGTTGAAAAAAGCTCAGTGAGTGAAAAGGAAACTCAAAAGTCATTTTCAATGGGGCAAGAAAAAATTAATCTTTAGTGGGGATACTTTTCCAGAGATAAACACCTCAAAATAGTTACCAAGAATTCTTGACCTAAAATCAATAAAAAAGGGGGAAAAATGTATTAAAAAAGTTTAAAACAAAAAAACCCATATGGAAAAGAAATTAGTAGCTCAAAGATAGAATTTTAGAATTATACAGTAAAAGGGGAAAGAGAAAATAATTTTTAAAAATGAGGAAATTTCAAGGCCTATTTGCCCTTTGAGGAAGAGAACTTAGGTCAATGGCTGTACTAAAGAGAAAGGGGGGAAAAGGGAACTGTGTTAAAAAAACAAACAAACAAACCCTGAGAATTTCCCCAAAAACCTGGGCAGAACTGGTATCAAAATTCATGAAATTAAGAGAACACCTAATTACATACATACAAAAGGATCTTCTCCAAAGCACTTTATTAAAATGTAAAAAGTCAATGACAAAGAATTTAAACAAATCTGGGGCAAAAAGAGGGTAACTTACAAAGGGAACCCCCTATTAGGTTAAGAGCGATTTTTGACAGGAAACCCATAGCCAGGACAAGTGTAATTACATGATCAAAATACTAAAAGTTAAAAACTAAACAGAAAAGCATACAATCCAAAATGTTACCATTCAGATTGAAGTGGAAAAAAAATGCTTTTCCAGACAAACAAAAGCTAAGGGGTTCATCAACATTAACCTCCCTTATGAAAATCTTGAAATGAAATCTTCTAACAAAACACGAAGGGAAAGCACACAAAATTTTAAGTAAGGTCATAGGAAAAAAATTAAAAAAAAAAAAAAAAAGAACATAGCTTTATTAGAAATATTTTAAAAAACCAACTTTAAGCGTGAGGTTGAAAGCAAAACAGGGGCAAAAAAAAACTAAGCTTTTTCCATTTGTGGTAAATTTTATAATATTAAAAAGGAAATTTTGACAAAAAAAAACACAAAAGGGGAAAAGGGAAAAAGAGGTCCCTAATAATAAGACATAGCTATCGGGTAAAAAAGACTCTTTAAAACCTATTGACTTTATGTGGGGTTTTCCTGTGGAAAACTTCATGGAAACTAAAAAACAAAAATCAAAGGGGAAAACATAAATAAAAATAAAAAAGGAAATTGAGAAAAAAGTCTATATCATCTAAAAAAAAAAAATGCAGACAAAACTCAGGGAAAAAGAAACAGGAGATATAGAGAAACCCCAAAAAAACAAAAAATAAAATGGCAAATATATGGCCTCATCTATTGATAACACCTTAAATTAAATAGTTGAATTCAAATCAAAAAACAAAGTACCGGTTGAAAAAAAACAAAAAGGACCCAAACGTATGCGCCTTCGGGGAGACTCATGCTACTCAAAGAAAAACAGGCAAAAGGGAAAAGGGGATAAAAGTGATTCTCAAAGCCCGGGAAGCCAAAAAGTGGGGGTCCCAAAATAATCAGACAAAAAAAACTTTATGCCAAAATATAAAAAAAAAAAAAAAAAACGATGCTTATAATGATAAAAGGAAAATTTCCCTCAAAAACAAAACTTAAAATCTAAAAACCCTAACAAAGAGCACCAAAATATTTAAAAACAAGTATAACAAAAACAAGGGGAAAAATTTTGACAGCAGCACAGTGGTAGTGGGGGACACTCCCACTTACATCAATGGATAATCATCCAGTCAAAACCCCAAAAAGGGAAGTAATACCTTTAAAACAAAGCTTTAGACGATAGATCATAAATTTGTACAGAATTTTCAGCAAATGCAAAAAAGGGCATTTTTCCCAAAGTACAATGGAACTTTCTCAAGATAGCCCATAATTTAGGACACAAAGTAATCTCAAAAAATTTGAAAAATTGAAATCAACTGGGGGACTTTTTGTGATCACAATGGCTTAAACTAAATATAAACTATAAGAAAAACACTGGAAAAATCACAAATATGTGGAGACTGAAAATGTATCACTGAATGTTTGGATCCACAAATAAACGAATTTAAATTTAAAAATGTCTAAAGACTAATAAAATGCAAACAAAATAAGCAAAATCTATTGAACTCAGCAAAACATACTGAGAGGAGCAAAAACAGCAGAAGAGGCCTCCCCTCAAGAAAAAAGGGAAAATGTAAAATAAGCAGCCCACACATTTTGAATCTAACCTCACACAGGTAAGCCCAAAAAGTCATTAGAAGGAAGAAAACAATAAAAAATCAAGCAAAATAAAAAAAATTTAAAAAGACATTAGAAAATATCAAAAAAAAGGAAGAATTGGTTATTTAAAAATACTTAAATTGAAAAAATGAAACTAGACTCACTAAGGAAAAAAGAGAGACAACTTTGATAAATAAATTTAAAAAAATAAACAGGAAAAACAGCAATAATAAGAGATATAAATGTTTTATAAAAAAAACTAGAATAGTTATACAACAAAGGGACAAACTAGACAAAATGGACATATTTTTTGAAACATACATCCCCAAAAGGGCAGATTAAGAAGAAACAGAAAATACAAACTGTTACCAATTACCGTGATAAAATTGAATCACAAAAAAAAAAAAAAAATCACAAAACCAAACTAATATCACCTGCTTCCAGGTTAATTTTAGTAAAAAATTTTTAAAAGAAATTTTAAGGGGGGTCCAAAGGGTGGTGGAGGAAGAGACGGGGAAACCACATTCCCCCCCCCAAAATTTAAGGGAAAAGATCATTTGAATGCTGAGTAACTTCACAAAACAATTCGAATGCTGAGGGAGGAAAACCAGGCACCCAGAAAGAAGCCTTTTCCCTTTCGAAAGGAGTTAGACAAAAATAAACACAACAAGAGAGAAAAAAAATTGGGAAATGGGGGATGCCCCTGGGGGGGGGTCAAAAAAGAAGGAGCCCTTTACAAACAGCAGGAACTCTCTCCTAGCTGGTCTCTGGGAGCTTTGGAATCTAAGGGGCAATGTAACCGGGGGGAAAAAATACAAACAAACAAAAAAAAAAAAGAAAACAAAACCAGAAAACACGCTTAAATGCAACCCCAGGGGAGAACAGTCCAGACCTCATCCACCACGACGAATGGGGGGCGACAGGGGGGCAGGGTTACATGCTTGGGGGTAAGCCAGGCCTGAATGCCCTGAAACAACTGAGGAGCTAAGGTGAATACAACCCAATATGTGGGATAGGCAGAGGAAAAAAGAAGAGAGAAATTTCCCATAAAAGCTCTAACTTAAGGCTAGCCTGGCCCCTCACAAAAAAAGATTGAGCCAATACAAAGGAAGCTAGCCAGCAAGGCTACCCCCCACCAAGCAAGAACAGTGGAAAACACAGAGTGGTAGGGGGGGGACAATTTTGGGCCCGAGAGGGCATCCCCCCAAAAAACTATGACAGGCTCCCATTGCAACCAAGTTTTCCCCGGGGACCCTGACATTTTTAATCTGCCAGGATGTCACAGCCTGAATCACCCCCCAAAGGGGAAAAAAACACGGCACAGCTGAGACTGCCCCTTTTGGGAAACCCCGGAAACAAATGGTGGGGACCAGGGAGGTATTAAGATTCAGGGTCCCCCTGGGGCAGGCATTTGTGAAGACCGGTCACCTGAGCTCTCGAACCGGGGGAAAGCCAAAAACAACACCCAACCGATATCCCTCTGTGGATACCCACAAACAAACCTAGAAACTTAACCGGGAAGTGCATAAAATGGAGGGCTTGCGTTGGACATACCCCTACAGACATTTGGAGCTAGCATTAGAAGGGGGAAGTCACAGGGGCCATGACTGGGCAAACCCATGTGATCCATACTTTGCAGCACCCCCCCACACATGCCAGGAATCTTTGCGGGTTTTCCTCCCTCCTCACTACCCAACTGAACAAGGCCTAAATAAGTGACCCCCTTTGCCCCCTTGGTCAGGGTTGAAATTAGACCCAAGAGACTTGCAAAAGAGGAACCCAAAAAAAACAAAAAGAGGGAGTTTCCCTCTGGAAGTGACAGGTTAACAGGTTTAAAACCCTGTATTAACACGACTAAGCATTGGAAGGGGCCTTGATTTGAGAAGAAATAAGCTGGAAGAAAGAACTATCTGAAACTGAACTGACCCCCATATTGCCCTCAAGAGCTCCAGAGAAATTTCTAGATATATTTTTGCTATTATCATTTGTATTTTTTCTAATTTTTTTTACATTTTTAGTTCTTTATTACTCCTTTAATTTTCATTTTTACAACCTACTATTACCTTGGGAAGAAGAAAGAGACCCTACTTTTTAAAGCAAATTTCAAATAGTTTTTAAATTTGTGTGATTTATTTTTTTTTGGGATTTTTAATATTGTATTTCGAAGTTTAAACCCCACACTTGATTTTCAATCTTTTATTTTGGATTTTAAACAATTTTGTACCTTAAGAACAATATTCAGTACCCATTTTTACTTAGGGATGTGATTACTGGCTTTTATTGCCCTGCTTTTGACCCTCCCCTTTTTCCCCCAGGTCACCTCTTCTCCTACCTCCCCCTTTCTTTTCACTTAAACTATAAATTTTCTCTGGGTGTTCCAGGCGGGAGAACACTACGAACTGATAACTGATACATTGGCTCTCCCCTTTTTACCCCTCTTTTCTACTTTGTCATCTCTATCTCCCTCCTCCTTCTTCTCTTTTCTGTGTAACTTTGTGAGCCCCCCTCGGGGGTCCCTCACTGTGGGGAACTTTCATCATTAACCTAGATGTTTTATCATCTTGCTGTATGGAGGAGAAGTCTGAGGCTACTGAAAAAAAAAAACTGAAACCAGAGGCAGGGGGCTTAAATCCAAACTTAAACACCAAAAACTCCTGACTCCAGGGGCATTAAACGAAAAGCACTCATCCCCAAAAACCCCCATACTCAAAAAACCAAGCCCACCCAAGAGCCCCCAGTTTCAGAGCAAGACATACCCCACAATTCTCCAGCAAACAGGAACACAGCGCGAGCATTAAAAAAACAGGCTGCCCAAATCACACCCAAAACCCTAAAACCCCCAAAACTCACTACTGGACACTTCATTCATCCAGAGAAAAGATCAAGCTCCACCACCAAATACAAGTTGAGCTTTCCCAACGAGGGAAACCTTTACGCCACTTGTCCAACCCCACCAAGGGAGGAACCTCCACAAAAAAGAGGGAATCACAAGCTTCCAGCCCCAATAAAGGGCCCCCCCACAACGGCAATCTAAACAAAATGAAAAGGCACAGAAATTTCACAGGTAAAGGGGCATGATAAATGCCCACCAAACCAAACAAAAGAGAAGAGATAGGGATCTACCGAAAAGAATTCAGAATAAAAAATATAAGATGTCCAAAATCTTGAAAACAAAAGCATTACAGATAAAAGCTAGAGACAAGGATTGAGAAAAAGCAAGAAATGTATAACCAAAAGTAGAAAAAAAAAAAAGTCAATCAATAATAAAAAGCATAACTGAGAACAAAAACACTCTGGGAAGGGAACCAACAGTAGAAAACTGAGACAGAAATAGGATAATGAGGTGGAAGAGCGAAAGGGGCAAATAATTAAGCAAGAGAAAAAAAAATAAAATAAAGAAAACACCCTCAGAAATTTCTGGGGCAATGTTGAACACCCCAATGTTCGAATCAAGAAGTCCCCGAAGAAAAACGAAGAAAGGCCAGAGAAAATACTTTAGGATAATAGTTAAAAGTTTCTTAAAAAGGGGGGAAAGGGAAAAAGCCACCCGAGTACAAGAAACCCAAATCCCAAACGGGGAAAAAAACAAGGGAAAAAACCTCAAGAACATATTTTAAACAAAATTCCCCGAGGGCCAAACACAAAGAACAAATATTTAAAAAAACAGGGGGAAAAACAACAATAAACACCCGGATTCCCATAAGGATAACACGATCTTCCAATTGAAACCTTCAGGCCCAAAAGGAAAGACAGGACTACTTTAAAGTGAGAAAAGAAAAACCTGGAACCCAATTCAAAACCCCCCAGGGTCTAATTTAAAAAAGAAGGAGAAATCAAAAACTTTTCAGACAAGCAAAGGCAGAGGAATTCACACCACCAAACCACTCTTCCACAAATGTTAAAAGCATCTTCTCTAGACAGGAAACACAGAAAAGAGGGTTTTTAAAACTCAAAGTCAAAACAACAAAAAAATGGCAACGGGAATATCACATCAGTCGTCCCCCAGTCGTGTCGGACTCTCTCGACCCCCCATGAACGCCGCACACCGGCCTCCCTGTCCAGCACCAGCTCCCAGAGTTTACTCAGATCTGTCCATTTTGTCAGTGAGGCCCCCAGCCATCTCATCCTCTGTCGTCCCCTTTCCTCCTGCCCCCCAAACCCTCCCACATCAGGTCTTTTTCCCAAAGAGTCAACTCTTGCATGAGTTGGCCAAATTATTGGATTTTAGCTTCATCATCATCCTTCCAATGAGCACCCAATTTTTCTCCTTCAGGGTACGGGTTTGGATCTCCTTGCAGTCCAAGGGACTCCCAAGGGTCTTTTCCAACACCAAGTTCAAAAGCATCATTCTTCAGTGCTCAGCTTTTTTTCACATCTAACTCACATCCATACAGACCCTTGGAAAAAACCATACCCTTTACCAAACGAACCTTGTTTGCAAAGTGAGCTTTGCTTTTTAAATGCTATCTAGGTTGGCACAACTTTCCTTTCAGGAAAAGTTTCTTTTAAATTTCATGGCTGCAACACCACGCAGTGATTTTTGGACCCAGGAAAAAATAAAAATCAGCCACTTTTTTACCGTTTCCCCCACCAAATTTTTCAATGAAGTGATGGGGCCAGATGCCATGATCGTAGTTTTCTGAATTTTAGATATAACCAACATTTTCATTTTCCTTTTTCACTTCCAACCCCAAAATTCTTTTGTTTTTTCTTCATATTCACCCTAAGGGGTCTCAATCGAGTTATTTATTTTTTTCCCGGAATCTTGATTCCACTTGTGCTTCTTTTCCCGTCCATCGTTTCTCAGAGTACTCGCATATAAATTAAAAAAAGCAGGGGGACAAGTGCACCTTGGAAAACTCCTTTTCCTTTTGGAACCATCTGTTGTTCCCAATCCAGCTAATTGTTGCTTTCCTAACCCGCTAAAGGTTTTTCCCGACACGCAGTGGGGGTATTCCCCATCTCCTTTGAATTTTCCCCAGTTCATTTTTATCCACACAGTCAAAGGCTTTGGGGATAGTCATAAAACAAAATAACAATTCCGGGAACTCTCTTTTCTTTTTTAATATCCAGCAGATTCGGCAAATTTATGTTGGTTCTTCTAACCTTTTTAAAAGCCAGCTTCAACTCTGAAAAATTTACTGTTCGCGCATTGCTGAAGCCTGCTTTGGGGAATTTTAAACATCTCTTTACTATGGTGGGCACATTAAATTTGTGGATTTGAGCATTCTTTGGCATGCCTTTCTTTAATTGGAAAAAAACTGACTTTTTTCCAGTCCTGTGGGGCCCGCTGAACTTCCAAATTTTTTTGGCATATTGATGCGCATTTCACAGCACATCGTTTTTGGATTTAAATACTTAACTGGAATTCCTAACCTGCCTAACTTGTTTATGTGATTCTTCAAGGGCCACTTGACTTTACCCCAAAACCCCCTGTCATTTAGTAAAAACATGCTAAAGTAAGGTTTTATAGAAAAAGCTTTCACATAAAACCAAGAAAATCAAAAAATAACCTAACTTTTAACCCCAAAGTAACTAGAAAGAGAAGGAATGAAGAAACCCCAGGGCTTAAGTAAAGGAATAAAATTAAAAAATTAAGGGGAGAAATAAAAAAAAAAAAGAAATAAAATAACTACGCAAACAAACAACAAAACTAAAAAATTGGCTCTTTGAGAAAAAACAAAATAGGCAAACTTTAGGAAACTCAAAAAAAAAAAACAGTGGGTGGGGGAAAAAATCAAAACAACAAAAATTAAAAAATGAAAATGGAAAAATCTAACAACCACAAAAAAATACAAAGAAAACTAAAACTACTATCAAAACTATGTGACAACTTTGGGAAAAAAGACGAATTCTTAAAAAATATAACCTTCCAAAACCTAACCAGGAAGAAAGAAAATTTAGCAGACCCATCACAACGGGGAATAGAATATAGTCAAAAACCTTTCCCAACAAACAAAAGCCCAGACCAGGGTTTTCACAGGTGAATTCTCCAAAAATTTTGAGAAGAGCTAAAACCTATCCTACTTAAACCTCCAAAAAAATTTCAGAGGAAATAAACTGCAAAACCATTTTTGAGGGTCCCCACCCTAATACAAAACCAACAAAAATCCTCAAAAAAAAAACTACAGGCCAAAATCACTTAACTTTTATTCCCAAAAACCTCACCCAAATTTTAGCAAACAATATCCAACAAAATATAAATGATCATACAACAGGCCCGGGGGTTTATCCAGGGATGCAAGGGTTCTTCAAAATTCACAAATCAATAAACAATGATCACCACATTAACAAAATTTAAAGATAAAGATCATATGGGTTTTCCAATGATCAAAGAAAGGTTTGACAAAGTTCAACACCCTTTGTGATAAAAACTCTCCAAAAACAACATAGAAGGGAAAAACCCAACATAAAAAAAGCCATATATGAAACCCACAGCAAACTTACCTCAATGGGAAACATTGAAACATTTTCCCCAAATATCGGAACAAGGCAGGGTGCCCCATTTACCCTAGTATTCAAAACTATTTTGGAATTTGAGGCCCCAGCAATCAAGAAGAAAAAGAATAAAAGGAATTTCCAATTGGAAAAAAAGAAGTAAACCTCCACGTTTGCAATGACATCATCCCCACATAAAAACCCTAAATACACTACCAGAAAATTCAGAGTTAATCAATGAATTAGTAAAGTTTCAGATATAAAATTTAAAAAGAAACTCTTCCCGTCCATACATAACAAAAAAAACAGAAAAGAAATTAAGGAAGCAATTTCCATTCACTTTTTTTAAAAAAAAAATAAAAACTTAGGGAAAGATCCACCCCAAATAACAAAAACTTATATAAAAAACAAAAAACACAATGAAATAAGTCAAAAAAATTCAAATAAGGGGAAATATACATGTCAAAGGATCAAAGACTCAATAAAGAAAATAGCATCAACAAAGCAATCTATAGATTCAATGCAATCTTTATCAAGTTACCAATGGCATATTTCACAGAACTAGAGCAAATAATTGCACAATTTTCATGGAAATACAAAAAAACCTCGAATAGCCAAAGCAATCTTGAGAAAGAATAATGCAACTGGAAGAATCAACCCTCTTGAGTTCAGACTATACTACAAAGCTACAGTCATCAAACAGTGTGGTACTGGCACAAAGACAGAAATATAAATATAAATCAATGGAACAAAATAGAAAGTGCAGAGATAAATCCATGCACCTATTGACACCTTGTCTTTGACAAAGGAGGCAAGAATATACAATCTCTTTAAAAAAAATGGTGCTGGGAAAACTGGTCAACCACTTGTAAAATAATTAAACTAGAACACTTTCAACACCATACACAAAAGTAGACTCAAAATGGATTAAAGATCTAAATGTAAGACAAAACTATAAATGTCCTTGAGGAAAACCTAGGCACAACGCTTTCTGACATAAATCACAGCAGGATCCTCTATGACTCACCTCCCAAAGTAATAGAAATAAAAGCAAACATAAGCAACTGGGACCTAATTAAATTTAAAAGCTTTTGCACAACGAATGAGTCTATAAGCAAGTTGAAAATATAGCCTTCTGAACGGGAAAAAGTAATAGCAAGTGACAAAGAATTAATCTGAAAAATATACAGCAGCTCATGCACCTCAATACAAGAAAAATAAACGACCCAATCAAAAAAAAAAAAAAAAAATTGGCCAAAGAACTAAGCAGACATTTCCCCAAAGAAGACTTACAGATGGCTAACAAACACATGAGAAGATGTTCAACATCACTCATTATCAGAGAAATGCACATCCATACCACAGTGAGGTACCATCTCATGCCAGTCAGAATGGCTGCTATCAAAGAGTCTAGAAACAATAAATGGTGGAGAGGGTGCAGAGAACAGGGAATCCTCTTACACTGTTGGTGGAAATGCAAACTAGTACAGTCACTACAGAGGACAGTGTGGAGATTCCTTACAAAACTGGAAATAGAACTTCCATACGACCCAGCAATCCCACTGCTAGGCATACACAGTGAGAAAACCAAAACTGAAAGAGACACGTGTACTCCAATGTTCATCGCAGCACTGTTTACAATAACTAGGACATGGAAGCAACCTAGATGTCCATTGGCAGACAAATGGATAAGAAAGCTGTGGTACATATACACAATGGAATATTACTCAGCTATTAAAAAGAATGCATTTGAATCAGTTCTAATGAGGTGGATGAAACTGGAGCCTATTATACAAAATGAAGTAAGTCAGAAAGAAAAATACCAATACAGTATATTAATGCATATATATGGACTTTAGTAAGATGGTAATGATGACCCTATATGTGATACAGCAAAAGAGACAGAGATATAAAGAACAGACTTCTGGATTCTGTGGGAGAGGTCGAGGGTCAGATGATTTGAGAGAATAGCATTGAAACATGTATATTGCCATATGTGAAACAGACCACCAGTTCAGGTTCAATGCATGAGACAGGGCGCTCAGGGCTGGCACACTGGGGTGCTCCTAAGGGATGGGATGGGGAGGGAGGTGGGAGGGGTTTCAGGATGGGGAACACATGTACACCCATGGCTGATTCATGTCAGTGTATGGCAAAAACCACTACAGTATTGTAAAGTAATTAGCCTCCAATTTAATACATTAATTAATTAAAAAAAGAGAGAATTACATTGACTGGGTGGCAGATGCAAAAGCCAGGGCACAAGTTATAGGCACGATATCCTCCCATCGAAATACTAGCAACCTAGGGTAGATCAGAGCAAAAATGTGGAGTTGATGTCCCTGGCCTCCCTGGTTTTTTGGAAATATCACAATCAACTCTTATACATATGCTAAATATATCTGACCCTCTGGGAACACTTTTTGATGTATGCAAATAGGCCTCTTTCAGGTAAATACTGGCAGATGAGCATTTCTTACTGTTCGCTCTAGGCTGTACCTTAGGGGATAACCAGAATTAGGACTTGGTATCCTGTAGAGAACTGTTTGTTTTCTAGTCTTTCAGGTCCCTTGATAGCTGCTTTGAAGTATTCCTCAGCTAAACCCAATGAGAGGCCATTCAGTGTCAATTTCTATTAATTTTTCTTTACCTCATATATGCCCCACTTGCCTGTGTCTTTGCACGTTCCTGTAAGTGTTGTTGCTATTATTGAAAAATAAATCTTTCAATTTTTTTCTAAAGTGTTATCATTATTCCTATGACTTTTTTAGTTGGTTTTTCACTTGTATGGAAAAAAATATGAAATTTATATATATATAATAAATCGTGTGTGTGTGTGTGTGTGTGTGTGTGTGTGTGTGTGTGTGTGTGCATGTGCTAAGTAGCTTCAGTCATGTCTGACTCTTTGCAACCTATGGACTATAGCCTGCCAGGCTCCTCTGTCCATAGTCATCTCCCCAGTCAAGAATTTTGAAGTAGTTTGCCATTTCCTTCTCCAAGAGATCTTATTGACAAACGGATCAAAGCTGTATCTCTTACATCTCCTGCATTGGCAGGTGGGTTGTTACCACTAGAATCATCTTTAAGCCATATATATATATATACACAAACACAAAATACACATATACATCTATGTCCTGACTTCTTGAGGGGTGTTCCAGTGTCTTTATTAGTTAACATTCAGATAATGATTTTTAAGCGGTCATATTAAGTTTTCAAGCCCATAAACTTCTACCTTCTGCCTATAGACCTTTTGTCAGTTGGAAAACATACACAAAGTTCAGACTGTACTCAAATCTACTAGAGCTTTCATTTTATTATGAATTTTCTCAGGTTTCTCCTGTGCATCAGCATAGTTACCTGAGAAACTAAGGTTATGTAGTAAATGTTTTAGCTATTTTCATGGCTTTCTCACTTACACTTAAATTTCTCACTAGGCTTTTCCTTCAATTGGGAATGGAAACTCAGAATAGCCAAACTGATCTTTTTCTCCATTTCTTTCCTAACAAGTTTGCTATTTTACTAACAATCACACTTACATAAGATTTTGCTTTGGACCTGTAAATCAAGTTTGTTCTCTCCACCATTAAAGCCACTTTTTTCCACAGCCAGCTCTGCTCTGGTAAGACTACTACTGCTGCTACTGCTAAGTCACTTCAGTCGTGTCCGACTCTGTGTGACCCCATCCCTGGGATTCTCCAGGCAAGAACACTGGAGTAGGTTGCCATTTCCTTCTCCAATGCATAAAAGTGAAATGTGAAAGTGAAGTCGCTCAGTCATGTCTGACTCTTTGTGACCCCGTGGACTGCAGCCTACCAGGCTCCTCTGTCCATGGGATTTTCCAGGCAAGAGTACTGGAATGGGGTGCCATTGCCTTCTCCACTGGTAAGACTAGTTCTTGCCAATTCTCACTTTTCCTATCTGATTGTCCAGGAAAGCAAACTATACAGAAGTACATGAAGTACACAGTAAAACCTACACTTCATCCTCTCCACAGAGGTGACTTTTTTAGAACTTTTTTTTCCTACGGATATGTTTTTTTCTTAATCTATGTATTTTACTGAAGTATGAAGTATACTCCACTTGCAGTGTTTAAAGTTGACTTGGTTACTCATATAAACATTTATTATTTTGAAATTATTTTCAATTATAGGTTATCACGAGATATTGACTATAGTTCCCTGGTATGCCAGCAAATTTGAAAACTCAGCAGTGGCCACAGGACTGGAAAAGGTCAGTTTTCATTCCAATCCCAAAGAAGGGCAATGACAAAGAATGTTCAAACTACTGTACAACTGCACTCATTTCACATGCTAGCAAGGTAATGCTCAAAATCCTTCAAGCTAGGCTTCAACAGTATGTGAACCAAGAACTTCCAGATGTACAAGCTGGATTTAGAAAAGGCAGAGAAAGCAGAGGTCAAATTGCCAACATCTGCTGGATCATAGAAAAAGCAAGATAATTCCAGAAAAAAAATCTACTTCTGCTTCATTGACTATCCTAAAGCCTTTGACTGTGTGGATCACAACAAACTGTGTGATCCAACTCTTAAAGAGATGGTACCACCTTACCTGCCTCCTGAGAAACCTGTATGCGGGTAATGAAGCAACATTCAGAATTGGATATGGAACAACAGACTGATTCAAAATTGGGAAAAGTATATGTCAAGGTTGTATATTGTCACACTTCTTATTTAACTTCTGTGCTGAGTATATCATGCGAAATGTCAGGTTGGATGCATCAGAAGCTGGAAGAAGATTTCCAGGAGAAATATCAATAACCTCAGATATCCAGATAACACCACCCTCCTGACTGAAAGTGAAGAGAAACCGAAGAACCTCTTGATGAAAGTGAAAAAGGAGAGTGAAAAAGAGCTGGCTTAAAACACAACATTCAAAAAACTAAGATGATGGCATCCAGTCCCATCACTTCATGGAAAAATAGATGGGGAAACATTGGAAACAGTGACATATTTTATTTTCTTGGGCTCCAAAATCATTGTGAATGGTGACTGCAGCCTTGAAATTAAAAAAAGGCTTGCTCCTTAGAAGAAAAACTTCGACAAAACCAGACAGCATATCAAAATGGATAGACATTACTTTGCTATTGAATGTCCATATAGTTAAAGCTATGTTATTTTTTTTTCCAGTAGTCATGTACTGATGTTAGGATTAGTCCATAAAAAGGCTGAGCGCCGATGCTTTTGAACTGTGGTGTTGAAGAAGACTGTTGAGAGTCCCTTGAACTGCAAGGAGATCCAACCAGTCAATCCTAAAGAAAATAGTCCTGAATATTCATTGGAAGGGCTGATGCTGAAGCTGAAACTCCAATACTTTGGCTACCTGATAAGAAGAACTGACTCACTGGAAAAGATTCTGATGCTGGCAAAGTTTGAAGGCAGGAGAAGAAGAGGATGGCAGAGTATGAGATGGTTGGATGGCATCACCGACTCGGTGGACATGAGTTTAAGCAAGCTCCAGGAGTTGGTGATGGGCAGAGAAGCCTGGCATGCTTCAGTCCATGGGGCCACAAAGAGTCAGATATGACTGAGAAACTGAACTGAACTGATTTATTCATCCATCAGTTGATGAACACTTGGGCTCCTTCCATTTTTTTGTCAGATATAAATAATGCTATTTGCATTATTGCAAATAATGTTAATGCTATTAACATCAACCTGTAAGTCTTTATGTGAACATATGTTATCATTTTTCTTGGGTATATATCTACGAATTGTGTCATGTGGCAACTCTATTTTTAACTATGTGTGGAACTGTCAAACTGCTTTCCAAATTGCATGTACTATTTTGTAATGCCACCAGTAGTGAATAATGTATGAGGATTTCAATTTACCATATCTTCACCAATACTATTTATTGTTTGTCTTTTTAATCATAGATGTGAAGTGATATCTTACAATAGTTTTGATTCACATTCCCTAAGGTAAGATAGGCTTCCTGGAGGTTCAGCTGGCAAAAAATCCACCTGTGATGTAGGAGATGTGAGTTTGATCCCTGGGTCTGGAAGATCCCCTGGAGGAGGGAATGGTAACCCACTCCAGTATTCTTGCCTGTAAAATGCTATGGACAGAAGAGCCATATTTAATGTATATAATATACATAATATTTTAAACATGGCATATGTTAGTTAAGTAAAGCAATAAACAGGATATTCAAAGTCTAATCAAAGGATAATAGCAAAAGTAAAAAGCCAAATGTCAAAGGATTAACAATTTCACTAATAGCTGCATGATAACTCAGCTGCTTTGTGTCAATTCAGAAAGCTAAAACATTCTTCTGTCACTCAAACCTTTGGCCAGTTGTCACTTAGATTTGTCATGGATTTAAGTTGTATTGACTTATTATTATGATTATTTATTTTTTTAAATCGGGGTATAATTGCTTTACGATGCTGTGTTAGTTTCTGCTGTACAATGAAGTGGATTAAATTGTGTGTGTGTGTGTGTGTGTGTCTTTCCTCTTGGACTTCCCTTCCATTTTATATACAATTTCAGTTATAAAGATGTGCCCTTCTGAAGAGTCTTGATAGGTTCAGTTCTTAGGCTTTATCTGTGTGTGTGTGTGCATGCACACACGTGCACGCACACACACATGCATGTGCACATTTTGGCCGATATATTAAAAAAAATAGGAGTTAACATTTATAAAATATTCATAAAGCATTTTTTTTACTAAAGCCATGTTGAACTTTATTTTCTGTTTCTCTAAAGAAAACATACAACATCCCTTTGACTAAATAATTAAAATCACTGAAAATGTCAAATTGTTTAATTTTTTTAAACCACTTGCCAGATTCTTCAAAAAGTTCCCACAAGATAAAGCTGGCAAAATTACCCGGTAGGTTTACCAAGCAATTTATAAGTACTCACTGAATCTGAGAAGGTTGAGTGCCTCTTGCATATAGCAATTTTATTAATTTTGCATTCTCTTTATTCTACATTCAGTTATATCAATGCCTGCACTTAATGGTAAAACATGCAAAGTATATTTCCAGGATGGCAGTGTGAGGAACTCTCATGACCCACTCCCCAGAGGGGGGAGAAAAAGAATGTTAAAATTATAAGTAAACAATCATTTAAAGCCTCTGGGTTTTGTCCTAGTGGCACACAGCAAACTAAGGAATGTTCATTGAAGAAAAACTAGTAAGTTTTGGTAGGTAAAAAAAAAAAAAAAAAGTCTGTAAGGAATGAGCTATGACCCATTCAGCCCCTCTCTTACTACAAGCACAACATGAAGGAAGCTCAACACTGAATTGGTGTGGCTAAGAAATCAAAGCTCCATCTTTCCCCCAAGTCCCAGTCAAGACCTATATAACCTACTCGGGAGAAGGCTGCCACTCTTTCTGATCACCAGTTGGTAGCTCCATGCTGCAAAGGTTGAATTCCAGGCAATTCAGGGTTCCAATTATCCATCCACCTCTATCTATCAGTTGAAGTTTGTACTTCAAAAAAGCATGAAAAAATACTAGGGAACAGGTCACCCTTGCCACAATCACCAAGAGAGGTAAACTGAGAAAGCCAAAGCCAACTTCTTCCATAGAGTGTCTGGTCATAAAACAAGAATTTCATTCTGAGGGAAGTCAATCTCTGTAGTTGCCACTAGTGCTGAAGCAATGGCTCAGAGATTTTTCCCAGTGGGAGATGCAGTCCATAAGAACAAAGAGATTCAAAACTCTTCCCAAAGGAACTGATTTTATCTGGAACAAAGTACAGAGAAAGTCAATCCAAAAATTAATATAGAAAGCAAAAGAGGTGTTTTTTTTTTGTTTGTTTGTTTTTTGATTACAAAATAAGAAGGGTCTGAAAGCTCTGTGCAAACAATAACCTAAAATATGGGCCAAAAAGTTACCAGAGAAGACTAGGGATAGAAAATCTATGAAGACCCTTTGTGTGGTCAAGACCAATCTTGAAGAGTAGCTTTAAAAGTATCTTGCAAAGGATAAGCGAATTATTCCCCAGGGAACTTTTGAAAACAAGAGGGCAATCAGTTAGCAACTAGTGAAGACTAAAAGCTGAATGTAATACCAAAAGAAGAAGACAGCTTAATAGAGGGATCAAGGAAAGAGACAGACAAAGAAAGCTTTGCTCACACCACTATTATCCTAGGATGTCTGTGCATATATTTAAGGCTGGGCCCTCTGATGTGCAACAATAGTGTTCATGTCTGTGGGAGAATAGATCTTACTAAACAGTCCAATCAAGTCAAAAGATGTTTAAGCAAACAAAAAACATCAACAACAAGCCTCAGGTAGGAGGATTGGCATCCACTGCTACAATGTATCATTCAAAATGGCAAATTATTAATAAAATATGTAAAAAATGCAAAGAAACATGAAAATTTATCCCATATACACAAAGCCCAGCAGTAGAAACCACCTGTGTAAACCCCAGATGTCAGATATATTAGATAAAAAAACTCAAAGCAGTCACTAAAAATTGTTCAAAGACATGGAAAATCATACTTAAACATAAAAAAGAAGGTGAGATGTTAATATTTCATCAAGTAGAAAATATCCACAAAGAAAGAAATAGAAAATGATAAAATGGAGAGAAATTTTACAAATTTGATGAAAAACTATCTAAACACTTGAAAAGCTTAATTAGTTCAAAGTAGGATAAGGAGAAAAACACCCACATACTATATAGTAAAATTATGAAAGACAGAGAGGAAATATTAAAAGTCATAGGAGAAAAATGACTTGTGACATACCAAACACAAAAAAGATAAGGAGCTGACCTCTAATCAGAAAATAATAATAATAATAATATTAATAATAATGAACACTCTCTTTTCTAACCTATTTTGAAAGACATATAATTACACAAATTACTAATAAAAATACTTTTGGTTTACAATGTATATAAATAAAATATGTATAGAATAGTAGCACAGAAAGTAACAAAAGGAAATAGAGCTATTTCAGTAACATTTCCATACTTCATTGAAATCATGTAAACAAGTATAAATTAGTCTAGTTAGAAATGTATATATTAGTATATTCTAATAAGTTAATGTTACAGCAGACAGGTAGCTAGGTATGAGCAGAGAAATGGGAGCAGGGACCAATTGGCAGGAGATGAGACATCTTATAAACAGGAGGAGTCTGTGGGCAAACAAAGAAAAATGGAAACCTTCGGGCTGATAGGAAACCACTTTTGGGTGATAAATGTCCTAGAATCAGACAAAGAAAAGTGGGAGAAGGTGGGAGTCTCTTCCAACTGAGTGTTACCTTGCTGTTCATTATGCCCTCATTATAATAAAATTAACCATGTAGATAAGAAATAACCATCATGAACTGATGCCATGGATATATTTTATCTAAGCCAAATAAGGACAACTCATTAATGGATCACAGCCTTGTCCTGGTGAAGGGGAAGGAAGCTAATTAACAAAGCTATGAGCCAAGTCATGCAGAACCACTAAAAATGGGGTGGGGTTATAGTGAAGAGTTCTGAAATATGGCTCACTGGAGGAGGGAATGGCAAATCACTCTAGTATTTTTCCCATGAGAACACTGGCAATAGTACAAAAGGCAAAAATATAGGACAAAGGAGGATAAGACCCCCTAAATCAGAAGGTATCCAATATACTACTCGGGAAGAGCTGAGGACAATTACTAATACCTACCAAAAGAATGAAGCAGCTGGGGCAGAGTGGAAATGATACTCAGTTGTGGATATGTCTGGTGGTTAAAGATAAGTAAAATGCTATGAAGAACAATCTTGCATAAGAAAGTGCAATGCTATGTCCATGAATCAAGGTAAAATGGATGTGGTCAAGCAGGAGATTGAGAGAACACAGAGAAACCAGAGATCAAATTGCCAACACCTGACTGGGTCATCGAAAAAGCAAGGGAGTTCCAGGAACATATCTATTTCTGCTTTATTGACTACACTAAAGCCTTTGATTGTATGGATCACAACAAACTGGAAAATTATTCAAGAGATGGGAATACCAGACCACCTGACCTGCCTCCTGAGAAATCTGTATGTAGGTCAGGAAGCAACAGTTAGAACTGGACATGGAACAACAAACTGGTTCCAAATAGGGAAAGGAATATGTCAAGGCTGTATATTGTCACCCTGCTTATTTAACTTATATGCAGAGTACATCATGAAAAATGCTGGACTAGATGAAGCACAAGCTGGAATCAAGATTGCCAGGAGAAATATCAATAACCTCAGATATGCAGATGACACCACCCTTATGGCAGAAAGCAAAGAAGAACTAAAGTCTCTTGATGAAAGTGAAAGAGGAGAGTGAAAAATTTGGCTTAAAACTCAATATTCAGAAAACTAAGATCATGGCATCTGGTTCCATCACTTCATGGAAAATAGATGGGGAAACATTGGAAACAGTGACAGACTTTATTTTGGGGGATCCAAAATCACTGTAGATGGTGACTGCAACCATGAAATTAAAAGATGCTTGCTCCTTGAAAGGAAAGTTATGACCAACCTAGAGAGCATATTAAAAAGCAGAGACATTACTTTGCCAACTTTACTCTGGTTTGTCTGTCTAGTCAAAGCTATGGTTTTTCCAATAATCATGTGTGGATGTCAGAGTTGGACTATAAAGAAAGTAGAGTGCTAAAGAATTGATGCTTTTGAACTGTGTTTTGGAGAAGACTCTTGAGAGTCCCTTGGACTGCAAGGAGATCCAACTAGTCCATCCTAAAGGAAATCAGTCCTGAATATTTATTGGAAAGACTGATGCTGAAGCTGAAACTCCAATACTTTGGCCACGTGATGCGAAGAGCTGACTCATTTGGAAAAAAAAATATCTGATGCTGGGAAAGACTGAAGGCAGGAGGAGAAGAGGACGACAGAGGAATGAGATGGTTGGATGGCATCACCGACTCAATGGACATGAGTTTGAGTAAACTCTGGGAGTTGGTGATGGACAGGGAGGCCTGGCATGCTGCAGTCCATGGGGTTGCAAGGAGTCAGACACTGAGTGATTTAACTGACTGACTGAAGCATGAGATTACAAGAATAAACATCAACACCTTAAGGATCAATGAACAAAACTGGATGGAATGGGTAAATATAATTCAGATCACTGTTATATTTACTAACGTGTGGGCAAGAACCACTTAGAAGAAATGGAATAGCCCTCAGAGTTAACAAAAGTGTCTGAAATGCAGTATGTGGGTGCAATCTCGTAAAAGACAGAATTCACTGGTTCATTTCCAAAGCAAATCATTCAGCATCACAGTCGTCCAAGTCTATGCCGCAAACCACTAAAGCTGAAGAAGCTGAAGTTGACTGGTACTATGAAGATCTACAATGCCTCCTAAAACTAACACCAAAAAAAAGAAAAAAGATGTCCTTCTTATCACAGGGAAATGGAATGAAGAAGTAGGAAGTCAAGACACACTTGGAATAACAGGCAAGTTCAGCCTTGGATTACAAAGTGAACCAGGTCAAATCTAACAAAGTGTCTTCAAGAGAACACACTTCTGTCACTCTGTGACCCCATGGACTGTAGCAAATCAGGCTTCCCTGTTTTACACTGTCTCCTGGATTTGCTCAAATTCATGTCCATTGAATCGGTGATGTCATCCAACCATCTCACTCTCTGTCACCCCCTTCTCCTCCTGCCTTCCATTTTTCCCAGAATCAGGGTCTTTCCCACTTAAAAAGCTCTTCACCTTAGGTGGCCAAAATATTAGAATTCAGCATCAGCGTCAGTCCTTCCAATAAATATCATGGTTGATTTCCTGGTTTGATCTCCCAGCTGTCCCAGGGACTCTCAAGAGTCTTCTCCAGCACCACAGTTCAAAAGCATCAATTCTTTGGCTCTTAGCCTTCTTTATGGTAGACTCTTACATCCTACATCACTACTGGAAAAACTATAGCTTTGACTATACAGAGTCATTGTCAGCAAAGTGGTGTCTCTGCTTTTTAATATACTGTCTAGGTTTGCCATAGCTTTCCTTCCAAGGAGCAAATGTCTTTCAATTTCGTGGCTGCATTCAGTATCTGCAGTGATTCTAGAGCCCAAGAGAAAATAAAGTTTGTCACTGTTTCCATTTTTCTCCCCCCTTCTGTTTGCCATTTAGTGATGGAGCTGGATGCCTTGATCATAGTCTTTAGAACGTTGAGTTTTAAGCCAGCTTTTTCCCTCCTCTTTCACCTTCATCAAGAGTCTCTTTAGTTCATCTTCACTATCTGCTATTAGGGTGGCGTCATCTGGATATTTGAGGTTATTGATATCTTTCTAGATAATCTTAATTCCAGCTTGAGCTTCAACTAGCCCAGCATCTAGTGTATTGTAATATGCATATAAATTGAATAGGTAGGGTGACAATATACACCCTTGACATACTCCTTTCCCAATTTTGAACCAGTCAGATGTCCCATGTCCAATTCTAAGTGTTGTTGCTTGACCTGTATAGAGGTTTGTCAGGAGGCAGGTTAGGTGGTCTGATATTCACAACTCTTTAAGAATTGTCCATATTTTGTTATAATCCATGCAAAGTCTTTATCATAGTGAAGTAGAAGGAGATGTTTTCCTGGGATTCTCTTGATTTCTATTATCTAATGGATGTTGGCATTTTAATTTTTGGTACCTCTGCCTTTTCTAAATCCAGATTGTACATCTGGAAGTTCTAGGTTCATATACTGCTAAAGCCTAGTTTGAAAGATATTAAGAATTATCTTGCTAGCATGTTAAACAATTTCAGTTATGTGGTAGTTGGAACATTCTTTGGGTTTGGCAAGAAAACTACTTTTCCAGTTCTGTGGCCTCTGCTGAGTTTATCAAATTTTCTGGTGTATTGAGTATGGAACCTTAACAGCATCATCCTTTAGAATTTGAAATAACTCAGCTGGAATTCCAACACCTCCACTAGTTTTGTTTGTAGTAGTTCATCCTGAGACCCACTTGACTTTACATGCCAGGATATCTGACTTTAGGTGAGTGATCACACCATCCTGATTATCTGGGTCACTAAGGCTTTTCTCACATAGTTCTTCTGTGTATTCTTGCCACCTCTTATTTAATATCTTCTGCTTCTTTTAGGTTCTTACCATTTCTGTCCTTTACTGTGCCTATCTTTACATGAAAGGTTCCCTTGATATCTCCATTTTTTTATTTATTTATTTTTTCCATTTATTTTTATTCATTGGAGGCTAATTACTTTACAATATTGTAGTGTTTTTTGCCATACACTGACATGAATCAGCCATGGATTTACATGTGTTCCCCATCCCGATCCTCCCTCCCGCTTCCCTCCCCATCCCATTCCTTTGGGTCTTCCTATTGCACCAGCCCTGAGCACCCGTCTCATGCATCCAACCTGGGCTGATGATCTGTTTCACCCTTGATAGTATACTTGTTTCAATGCTGTTCTTTCTGAACATCCCACCCTCGCCTTCTCCCACAGAGTCTAAAAGTCTGTTCTGTACATCTGTGTCTCTTTTTCTGTTTTGCATATAGGGTTATCATTACCATCTTTTTAAATTCCATATATATGTGTTAGTATACTGTATTGGTCTTTATCTTTCTGGCTTACTTCACTCTGTATAATGGGCTCCAGTTTCATCCATCTCATTAGAACTGATTCAAATGAATTCTTTTTAATGGCTGAGTAATATTCCATAGTGTATATGTACCACAGCTTTCTTATTCATTCATCTGCTGATGGGCATCTAGGTTGCTTCCATGTCCTGGCTATTTCCAATATTCTTGAAGAGATCTCTTCCCATTCTATTGTTTTCCTCTGTTTCTTTGCATTGTTCACTTAAGAAGTCTGTTTATTTCTCCTTGCTATTCTTTGGAACTCTGCATTCAGGTGGATATATCTTTCCCTTTTCTCCTTTGTCTTTTGCTTCTCTTCTTTTCTCAGCTATCCATAAGTCCTCCTCTGACAAACACTGTACCTTTCTTTTTCTTTGGGATGGTTTTGGTCACTGCCTCCTGTATAATGTTACAAATCTCTGTTCATATTTCTTCAGGCACTCTGTCTATCGGATCTAATCCCTTGAATCTATTCACCACTTCCACTGTATAATCATAAGGGATTTGTCTTAGGTCATGCTTGGATGGCCTAGTGGTTTTCCCTATTTTCTTCAAATTAAGTCTGAAACTTGCAATAGGAGTTCATATTCTGAGTGACAGTCAGCTCCAGATCGTCATTTTTGCTAAGTGTATAGAGCTTCTCCACCTTCAGCTGCAAAGAATATGATCAATCTAATTTCGGTATTGACCATCTGGTGATGTCCACCTATAGAGTTGTCTCTTGTGTTGTTGGGAGAAGGTGCTTGCTATGATTGCTGCATTCTCTTGACGAAACTCTGTTAGCCTTTACCCTGCATCATTTTGTACTCCAAGGCCAAACTTGCCTGTTACTCCAGGTATCTCTTGAATTTTTGCATTTGAATCCCAATATCCAATGATGAAAAAGGACATCTATTTTTGATGTTAGTTCTAGAAGATCTTGTAGGTCTTCATAGAACCATTCAACTTCAGCTTCTTTGGCATTTGTGGTTGGGGCATAGACTTGGATTACTGTGATGCTGAATGATTTGCCTTTGGAAGTACTGCACTTTAGACTCTTTTGTTGACTATGAGGGCTCCTCCATTTCTTCTAAGGATTTTTGCCTATAGTAGTAGATATAATGGTCATCTGAATTAAATTTGCTCATTCCATCCATTTTAGTTCACTGATTCCTAAGATGCCAATATTCACTCTTGCCATCTCCTGTTTGACCACATCCAATTTACCTTGATTTACAGACCTAACATTCCAGGTTCCTATGCAATATTGTTCTTTACAACATTGGATTTTACTTTCGCAACCAGACACATGCACAACTGAGCATAATTTCAAGTTCGTCCCAGCTGCTTCATTCTTTCTGGAGTTTTAGTTATTGCTCTCCTTCAATAGAATATTGGACAGCTTTCTACCCGGGTGCTCATCTTCTGGTGTCATATCTTTTTGCCTTTTCATACTGTTCATGGGGTTCTCATGGCAAGAATACTGGAGTGGTTTGCCATTTCCTCCTCCAGTGGACCACATTTTGTCAGAACTCTTCACTATGACCTGTCCATCTTGGTGGCCCTGCATGGCATGGCTCATAGCTTCGAATTAGGCAAGACCCTTCACTATAACAAGATTGTGATCCAGGAAGGTGAGAATCATATTACTGATTATTTTTACAGTATCTCACTCGATTTTATAAAAAGAAAAAACAAACACAAAAATGCTTCATTCAAAATATGTTTGTTTTGTTTCTTTTTCTTTTTTTTTTTAATGAAGTAAGATACTATAAAGATAATAAGTTTCTCACTCTAGCATCCTCTGTGTGTGCTCTCTGCAGCATCAAGAGAGCCCTTCAGCTCTTTTGTTACCAAGACCAATTATTTAAAAAAAGACAAATCTACTTATCTTTTTATTAGTACAGAAGAGGATTCAGTGGTACACATGCATATATTCTAAAGAAAGGTGGTAAATATATTTTATGGCTTTTCAAATAAATTTGTGGTTAAAAATTAACATGTCCCCATTGCAGGGAAAATAAAGGAAATTAACTATCAACATAATGAGGAATCAGAAGGCATCCTTAAGGAAGTATATCTAAAGGAAAAGCACACTTATAATGTTAAAGTATACTTTGTTTCATGTAGGGTTGTGAGGTTCCAGGAAGGCAGAAAGCCTAGGGTGTGAAAGTGCTTTCAGGGCTTAACAATAAACAGTCTGAATTAGGTAGTTTTTTCCCTTTGAGAATTCAAGTTAGGAAGAAAAATACTTATGATTTTTCAATACATTTATCAAAATTGCTTTCTAGAGCCCCAATTGAAGTTAACTTTGAACATTTAATGGGAGGTTAAGCAAGAGTCATGTGACTGATTCTTATGAATGTACAAAAGACAAATAATCTCTTCATGGAGGCTGCTTGGGTCTGTTAAGATTAAGGCTGTTGGCACCATATGAGAGAAAGATGATTTTAAAGAGATGACAAAGAATGCCTCCAGTTATATAACATACTAGAGAAAAATTTTTAAATGATTCCCTAAAATGGCATTAAGTGCATAAAGAAATAAATTCTTAATTGTATATGGCTGAGTCAAGGTTAATGCTGGATAACATACTTACTACCTGGAATCATATAGCTAATGAGTGTTTTATAGATGTCATACAATATGCACTAAATATAAGTACCTTTGTAAGGTTCTCTGCCCTATATGCTGCTATATTCTGACGTGGGGCACATGTGGAATTTCATTCAGAAATTAACTACCTTGGGGTAATTTGTTTCATCTCCACACTGTATTACTGACCAACATATGAGGAAAATTTTCCACCCGATTATAAGGGTAACTACTGAACTATTAATCAAAGCCAAAATAGCTTTGCATAATGACCTGGGTTGCTGCCACATGAGGCTTTTCTGTAGTACTGCTGGGATATCTAAAAATTGCATTTAAACTAATTAGAATATTATGAAGTCAGAGAGGGCTGCAGCAGCAAACACTTATAGAGATTTAAAAAATCTAATCAATGGTTCCTTTGAAGAAAATTATCAGATGAAAGTTTGTGATAAGACAGTTGGAACCTGAGATAAAAATCAATTTACCAGAAAGTTCTAGGACTCCATGAACCTTTGTTTATATCACCGCAGTAAGTACATTCTTCAGTTCCAGTTTCATGTGTAAGAAGAGTGACAATTGGACTTTCTGAGCAACAGATTTTTCTTATCTTATATCTGAATACCTCCAAAATACACAAAATTGACATGTTTTATCTACCTTTCCATGTGCATACATGAACTGATGCAAGAGAAATCTAGTCATTCCTTTTAATTCTCTGTCATTAATGCCTCACTTTATGTTCAGGTTTATACTTAACAAGCCATAAAACAAATTTTATGCACCTACCAGTGAAACCAAAATTAAGATAAATTTTAAATAAATAAGTCCTACACCATATGAAACTTTGCTATGATACAAATTAATTACTTGTTCTGCACTGTAGATGTCTGTTCCACAGTGTGTCTCACACTTAATTCTGACAAGTTACCATATCCACATACCAGTCAATCACTGGCATAGTATCACACACATAGAGTCTCTTCTAGTTTCTGTCTCTGATCCATTACTTTGTTCAATCCTGTCTTTATATGGAATGTTTTTCATGGCTAAGACATTCAAAAAGCATATTAAATTTCAGTTCTTTTTGTTTTGTTTTTATTATTTTATTTTGAATTCTAATATTTTAGGATGTTAACTAGCCACTAACCAAGAAAATTCAGTATTATTATACTGAGAGTATAGTATAAGAGAACTACTTAAGTCAGCAGACATCCACCGTGATCAGGGAAAATTAGAAATCCCCACATGCACAAAACAATTTACTTTTCCAATGATAGAGTAGTAATGGTTTCTGGTCCATAACTCCAGCAGAACCCTCATAGGAAACTCATATGTTACAGCAATATTTATGCTTGCCACATATATTTTTGTTCACTAGACTAGTATAACCTGGAGATAGCAGCTTTGTATTAATAACTGTTGAAAGGTAGTTTGGGATTGAGGAATTGACTGAAACTCCCTTTGATGACTAAACCCTTCCTTTAGTGAAGTCTGTTATTTGTTTCTTCACAGACAGAGTCTAGGCATTGGATTTTCCATATATGCTCCCTATACCTATTGAAATGAATTGTTTGAAGTGGAGCGAATAAGGAGATTGAATTCATTGCAGTAAAAAGAGTGACAATTCAATTCAATAGCTCAAAAGAGGCTCATATTTTATATGTGCTAAGTATGCCTCACCACTCTTATCATACCACTTCACAGCTCATGGCACTTCACAGTTCCTTTAAAGTGCTCCATGGTTATTTTCAGAGTGAAAACATTCTTCACAAACATCTCTCAAATGTGCTTTGGCACATTTATGAGAATATGGAAACTTTCAGTACCACTTTTTCTATAAGCTTTGAAATACTCAGGAAAACAAACACTTTGAGCAAAGTTTTGACAGCCTGTTTCTCATTTTACTGTGAATGAAGAGAGTGTATTGTGTCAAGGATTATTGTATGTATATTTGTTTATTTGAATCAGATTTTTAATGGAATATTAATAAAATAATAAGTGTTAGAAACTTGAGAAGATGCTGCATTTATGGGTGGGTAAATTTCTGTTGGTTATCTGGTATACTCTAATTGAATATCAAATACAGCATACTATTTGGTATATTACTGACCTCACAGATAACATTTTTAAGATATTTACTACTCATAATGCCTAACCAAGGATTCAGGTGCAAGTGATTTATTAAAGGAGTATTCCCAGGAAAATTCTGAAAGCAAAGGGGCAGGACAGAGAAGGATACAAAAAAATGAAGCAATTTCAGATGAAGTCAGAGATTCAGGTCTATACCTCTGGACCTCTGGAGCATAAATTATACTCAAAACAGGGTCACCTTTATGGATGTGAGGCCTAACTGCACAGGGCCCCACCCACTTGGAAAGGTTTCTCAAAATTTGTGAACAAAGATTCCATTTTTATTTTGCACTGGAGCCTACAAATTATGTAGTCAGCTAAGTCTCAAAGTTTTTTCTTGCATCTAGAAAAAGATGGTGAAGTCCTTGTACTCCTTTTGTCAGTATTTGGATAGTGGAGGTTAATGAGTAGGTAAGTAAGCCCCCAGGTACCACTATATAGGGTAATAGTTCCAGTAGCTAGGGGCAACTTTTCAAGTTTGTTGGTTGAGATCTTTAGCACAAAATTTGCAGAGGCTGAGAGATGTAGCACCAAGAGTATTAGTTACACACAGTTACCTCTTTGGCATATCCTTATAGACATATTTTCTGTGTTTAAACTGACCTGTGTATGTCTTTCTTTTTTACAAGGGACAGAGAGATAGGTCAGCAGACTGACAGATTAACTAAAAATGAGTCAAATTTCACATATTTATATGTATTCAGTTCTCTGTTTTTATTAATCTCTTATCTAGCTGCATGTATTCAATAGGTAGAGTCTCCCCATCATCACTACTAGCAAACACAGCTTCAGTTCAGATGCTCAGTCATGCCGACTCTTTGGGGCGCCATGAACCGCAGCATGCCAGGCCTCCCTGTTCATCACCAACTCCCGGAGTTCACTCAAACCCATGTCCATCGAGTCGGTGATGGTATCCAACTATCTCATCCTCTGTCGTCTCCTTCTCCTCCTGCCCTCAATCTTTCCCAGCATCAGAGTCTTTTCAAATGAGTCAGCTCTTCGCATCAGGTGGCCAAAGTATTGGTTTCAGCTTCAACATCAGTCCTTCCAATGAACAGCCAGGACTGATCTCCTTTAGGATGGACTGGTTGGATCTCCTTGCAGTCCAAGGGACTCTCAAGAGTCTTCTCCAACACCACAGTTCAAAAGCATCAATTTTTCAGCACTCAGTTTTCTTCACAGTCCAACTCTCACATCCATACATGACCACTGGAAAAACCATAGCTTTGACTAGACAGACCTTTGTTGGCAAAACAATGTCTCTGCTTTTTAATATGCTATCTAGGTTGGTCATAACTTTCCTTCCAAGGAGTAAGTGTCTTTTAATTTCATGGCTGCAATCACCATCTGCAGTTATTTTGGAGCCCAGAAACATAAAGTCAACCACTGTTTCCACTGTTTCTCCATCTATTTGCCATGAAGTGATGGGACCAGATGCCATGATCTTAGTTTTCTGAATGTTGATCTTTAGGCCAACGTTTTCACTCTCTGCTTTCACTTTCATCAAGAGGCTCTTTAGTTCTCTTTCACTTTCTGCCATAAGGGTGGTGTCATCTGCATGTCTGAGGTTATTGATATTTCTCCCAGCAATCTTGATTCCAGCTTGGGCTTCCTCCATCCTGGTGTTTCTCATGATGTACTCTGCATATAAATTAAATAACAGGGTGACAATATACAGCCTTGACATACTCCTTTTCCTATCTGGAACCAGTCTGTTGTTCCAAGTCCAGTTCTAACTGTTACTTCCTGACCTGCATACAGGTTTCTTAATAGGCAGGTCAGGTGGCCTGGTATTCCCATCTTTAAGAATTTTCCACCGTTTGTTGTGATCCACACAGTCAAAGGCATAGTCTGTTTTTCTGGAATGCTCTTACTTTTTCAATGATCCAGCAGATGTTGGCAATTTGATCTCTGGTTCCTCTGCCGTTTCTAAAACCAGCTTGAACATCTGGAAGTTCATGGTTCACATATTACTGAAGCCTAGCTTGGAGAATTTTAAGCATTACTTTACTAGAGTGTGAGATGAGTGCAATTGTGTGGTAGTTTGAACATTCTTTGGCATTGCCTTTCTTTGGGATTTATATCCCAAAGATATATATATATATATATATATATATATATATATATATATATATATAAAATATATATATATATAAAATATATAATAAATATAAATATATATATGTATAATATTATAGATATTGAACAGCTTATTTGTGTTCTAATTCTTCTCACTCATTTCTTTAGCAAATATTACTATCTTACTAAATGCTCCAGTACTACTGAAGAATATAGGACTGACACAATTTTTATTAAGCTTGCCCTGTAGTAGAAAGATATAGACAATATAAACCTATGTGTGATTATGTATGTATATATGTATATATGATGTGGTGATTTATTCACTAAATTGTGTTCGACTTTTGTGACCTCATGGGCTATAGCTTGAAAGGCTCCTCTGTCCATAAGATTTCTCAAGCCAGAATACCAGAGCAGGCTGCCATTTCCTTCTCCAGGGGATCTTCCTGACACAGGAATCAAACCTGCATATCCTGTGTTGTAGGCAGATTCTTTACTAAGCATGCCAACAGGGAAGCACACACACACACACACACACACACACAGATGTCAGATATTAATAGGTTCTTTGGAGAAAAATAAAGCAGGGTGAGAAGAATATATAGTATCAAACTAGAGAATGCTATTTGTATGAGGTAATTAGAAAATGTTCCTCTAAATCAGTAACATTAGAACAGAGTCCTGAAAGTGAGGAAGATATGTACATATCTGTGGCAGAAACATTCAAGGCAGAAAGAACAATGAATTCAAAGACTCAGAGACAGTAACATACTTGATTGTGACTGTGAAATAGCCTAGGAGGTCAGTGCATCCTAGGCAGAGTGAGCCACAGGGAGGGCGGCAAAAGAATAAGCCCAGAGAGATAGGCAGATGCCAAATCACCAATGACTGTAGGCAATTATAAAGGCCTGTAACTGCCTGTCATGATTTCACTTACATTTTAAATGGACTGCTTTAGATTTTCTACTGATTAGGACATAGGATATGTAAGAAATTGAAATTTCAAAGACGTTGCCAAAATTGAGGGACTCTTGTGGTGAAGGTAGTGTTTCTTGACTCTGATGATGGTTGTTTGCATGAACTTACACATGTGATATTGTATTAAACTAAATACAGACACATTCATAAATCACACAGAGATACACACATACATACATATGAATGTAAATGAAACTGGGAAAATCTGAATAACATGATTGAGTTGAATAGTCAGTATGCTGATTGTGATATTGTACTGTAGTTTGAAGACATTGCCATGAGAGAGAACTGGGCAAAGAGCACTTGGAATCTCTGTGTTATTTCTTATGACTGCATATGTCTATAATTACCTCAAATATAAATTTGAAAGCGTGTTGCCAAGACTTTTGGTTTGAACAATTGAAATTGAACTGACAATACCTGTTTTCCCACAGTTTAACCAACAGAATGTGTTGCTGATTTCATTTTCTTTTTTTTGCCAGTCTAATAGATAAAAATAAGTGTCATTTTTTAAAATTTGCATTTCTTTACTTGTAAGTAATTTTGCTATTTTTAAAGGTTATTTTTACATTTCTGGTCAATTATGTATTCACATACCACTCCCATTTTTTTCTATCGAATTTTCGGTCCTTTGTCACTAAATATTTAATAATTGTGCTGTGCTGTGCTTAGTCGCTCAGTTTTGTCTGACTCTTTGCGACCTATGGACTGTAGCTCGCCAGGCTTCTCTGTCCATGGGATTCTCCAGGCAAGAATACTGGAGTGGGTTGCCATGCCCTCCTCCAGGGGATCTTCCCAACCCAGGGATCGAACCCAGGTATTCCACATTGCAGGCAGATTCTTTACCATCTGAGCCATTAGGAATTTAATAATGACATCATCTCTTTGGACATGAGTTTGAGCAAGCTCTGGGAGTTGGTGATGGACAGGGAAGCCTGGTGTGTTGCAGTCCATGGGATCACAAAGAGTCAGACATGACTGAGTGATTGAACTGAACTGAACTGATATTAGAGAAAGCAACTCTATCTATAGCATATGTTGCAAATATTGTCTCTGTCAGTTACGCTTTGACTATATTATGGTAATTTTTGTCATGCAAACATTTTTTTTATTTGCTTATTCTCTTTTGTATGTTTTATTGAAATAAATAATATTCATGAGTGCAACTGTATGCTGAGACTTCTGAGTCCTAGGAAATCACTGAATCTAGTGGTAGTCTTGGGGAACATCTCTCCCAAAACGAGTATCATATAATCTACATATAGAGATAATTTTACTTTTAAAAATCTATTTATATGCTTCATTGACACTTCTTGTTTAATTGCAATTGTTGTTGTTGTTCAGTTGTTCAGTCATGTCTGACTCTCTGTGACCCCGTGGATTGCATTAGCCCACTCTTCCCTGTCCTTCACCATCTCCCAGAGCTTGCTCAAATTCAGGTCCATTGAGTCGGTGATGCTATCCAACCATCTTGGCCTCTGTCATCCCCTTCTCCTTCTGCCTTTTATCTTTCCCAGCATCACGGTCTTTTCCAATGAGTCAGCTCTTCACATCAGGTTGGCAGAAGTATTGGAGCTTCAGCACTTCATTGGGTAATATTAAACGTTGAATAAAACATGTAACAGTGTTGAATAGAAGTGAATATTATCATTCAATGGAAGCAGAAATAATAAGTATTCCTGCATTGTCTATGAGCTTGGTAGAAATGTCTCTGTTTCTCCATTAAATAAGATACTGGTATCTGAATTAAGATACACATACATACATATCATTTTGACAGTATACCTCAATTACTATTTCCTTGATTCTTTTTATCATGAATAGTGAATTTATAAAAACTATTCTCAGTGTCTAAAGATATAGTCAACTCTTCCTTTAAATTTATTAATATGATATATGATATTAGTGAACAATGCTAAGAAATAGAGGAAGGCAATAGAATGGGAAAGACTGGAGATTTCTTCAAGAAAATTGGAAATACCAAAGGAACTTTGCATGCAAAGATGGGAACAATAAAGGATAGAAACAGCAAGGACCTAACAGAAGCAGAAGAGTTTAAGAAGAGGTGGCAAGAATACACAGAAAAACTATACAAAAAAGATCTTAATGACCTGGATAACCATGATGGTGCAGTCACTCACCTAGAGCCAGACATCCTGGAGTGTGAAGTCAAGTGGACCTTAGGAAGCATTACTATGAACAAAGCTAGTGGAGGAGGTAATGGAATTCTAGCTGAGTCATTTAAAATCTTAAATTATGCTGTTAAAGTGCTGCATTCAGTATGTCAGCAAATGGAAAACTGAACGGTGGTCACAGGACTGGAAAAGGTCATTTTACATTCTAATACCAAAGAAGGGCAATATCAATGCATGTTCAAACTACTGTACAATTGAGCTCATTTCAGATGCTAGTAAGGTGGTGCTCAAAATCCTTCACACTTGTACATGAAGTACATGAAGCAAGAACTTCCAAATGGATAAGCTAGATTTGGAAAAGTCAGAGGAACCAGAGATCATTTTGCCAACATCCACTGGGTCATAGAAAAAGCAAGGGAATTCCAGAAAAAAAAAAATCTACTTCTGCTTCATTGACTATGATAAAACCTTTGACTGTGTGGATCACAACAAAGTAGAAAATTCTTAAAGAGATAGGAATACCAGACCATCATACCATCTCCTGAGAAACCTGTATGTTGGTCAAGAAGCAACAGTTAGAACTGGAATGGAACAACAGACTGATTCAAAATTGGGAAAAGAATACGTTGAGTATGCATATTGTCACCCTACTTATTGAACTTCTATGCAGAGTATATCATGCAAAATGCCAGGCTGGATGAATTGCAGACCTAGAATCCAAATTGCTGGAAAAATCATCAGCAATGTCAGACATGAAGATAATACCACTCCAATGGAAGAAAACAAAGAGTAACTAAAGAGCTTCTTGAAGAAGGTAAAAGCAGAAAGTGGAAAATCTAATTTTAAACTCAACACTCAATAAAACTACATCATGTCATCCAGGTCCATATTTTCATGGCAAATAGAAGGGGGAAAAGTGGAAGCAGTGACAGATTTTATTTTCTTGGGTTCCAAAATCATTGTGGATGGTGACTGCTGCCACAAAATTAAAAGATGTTTGCTTCTTGGAAGAAAAGATATGACAAATGTAGACAAGCATATTAGAAAGCAGAGACATCACTTTGCCGACAAAAGTTCATATAGTCAAAGTTATGGTTTTTCCATAGTCATGTATGGATGGTGGAGACAGTTGGACCGTAAAGAAGGCTAAGCACTGAAGAATTGACACTTTAATATGTAGTGCTGGAGAAGACTCATGAGGCTTCCTTGGACTGCAAGGACATCAAACCAGTCAATACTAAAGGAATCAACCCTGAATATTCATTGGAAGGTCCAACACTGTAGGTGAAATTTCAATAATTTGGCCACCTGATGCAACTCTTTGGAAAAGATCCTGATGGTGGGAGAGACTGAGTGCAGGAGAAGGGGGAGGCAGAAGTTGAAATGTTGAATGGCATCACTGATTCAATGGACACAAACTTGGGCAAACTCTGGGAGATGGTGAGGGACAGGGAAGCCTGGCATTCTGCAGTTCATGGGGTCACAAAGTGTCAGACATGACTTAGCAACTGAACAGTAGCAATAATGATATTATTATCTAATATTGATGCACCTAGTATACATTGGATTAATACCACTTAATCACAGTGTATTATTTTCTTATTTTGGAGTTTGATTCTGTTAGCTAGTATTTATTTAGATTTTTTGCTTTGCTATTTATGATTTGTTTTCTTTCCTTGTACTACCTTTATCTGATATCTTAGTGTTATATTTGTCTTATAAAATAAAAGTTTTCCTTTTTTTTTCATTGCTCTGGGGTAATTTTCCGAGTGTTGTTACTATCAAGTCTGTGAATGTTTGACATTGTCCCCCTTTGAAATCATATGGGACTGGTGCATTTTCAGGAAATGATTTCTTAATTACTTTATATTTTCTTTGAAAATTGTACTCCAATGGAATAAATTTTGGTAATTTGTATTTCTTTAGGAAATACGGTAAACCTTTAAATGTATTCTACTGCTTTGTGTGTAATGTGAGATCCTTGAAACAATATACTCCCAACAGCAATTCCATCATCTCATTTTTTGTGTAGTTATCATATTTCACTTTTACGTGTTCTATAAGTTCAAAAATATTTTCTGCTCTTAAAAAATACATTCTGCTGTAACAGGCAGAGCACACACACACACACACACACACACACACAAAACCGAAACACTGTGACCTCTAATAGGGACACTAGTTTGAGGATTTTTTTAAAACTATTTTCTAAATGTTAGGTAATGGTTTCATTAATGATATTTAATAAATTGTGATATATTCTTTGAAAAAAAACTTAGACTATGGCCACTTTGAGGATGTTGAGTGTTGTCCTCTTAAAGAACCTCACCTGAAGCATACTTTGAGATTTCAGCACTCTGGACACAGTGTCAAAGCAGAAAGTGAGCCTAAAAATTCATGCATTTCCACAAGTAAAATCAATAAAATAGATAATTGCCCCAAAGGCAAGCTGTATCTAAGGCTTCTGAACTCATATCTGTCAAGCAGTTTGACCCAACCTACTGTGGAGTTTATGACCCAAAGGACGTGCATCAGTTTCTACCAATGAAAGTTGTTTGGCTTTTTATTTTTTTAACATTTATTTTATTTAATATTTATTTTAAAGTTCACTTTTTATAGTAACAAATATAAAGTGATCAATGTTTTACAAATTGTCAGAAATGGCTTAAGTACAAAAATACATTATTAAAATGAATGTTTTATTGTATTATTTTATATATACTTAATACTGTCAACATGCATACCATATGTCAGAAAAGCTCATGCATTATTGGAAGAGAGAAAAAAAATAAGATATAAGTAGAATACTGTCTGATTGCAAATGTATTGCTTCAGTTAGTTTTTTTTTTTCTTTATGGATACCATTTTCCTGTAGTCTGCTGATGGGGAATCTGAGTCTGATGTGGCAAATCCTGCTGCACTTTGCATCAGTGACATATCAGCACTCTCATAATTGTTTGTGTGTAGAGGAGGTATGATTTCTTCAGTCATAGGTTGAAACACAGGAAGTATTGACAGAGACCATTCTATGCTTAAATGTGTGCACAGTTGTCTCATGTTTTTAAATTTTCTTCTATTTCCATTGTTATTCCTCATTATATTTTCTTATGTTATATATTTGTGCTCACTTTTTTATGAGCAAATGATATGAATATTTATATAATTTATTGTTAAAATATTGATTAATTAGATTATTTTACTCTTATTTGTTAGTTTCTGCTCTTATCTCTATTATTGCCTTCTTGTGAGTTCTTTTAATTACTTTGTCTAATATATTTAAATTTAATTTGTCCTAATATATATTTTTTAATTTTTGTTTTTTATTTCCATTATTCTGGAAGATGGATTGAAAAAGATGTTGCTGTGATTTATGTCAGAGAGTGTTCTGCCTATGTTTTCCTCTAAGAGTTTTACAGTGTCCAGTCTCACATTTAGGTCTTTAATCCATTTTGAGATTACTTTTGCGTGTGAAATCAAATAATTATCTATTTTTTTTTTTGCACGTCTGTCCAATTTTCCCAGCATCAGTTATTGAAAAGACTGTCTTTCCAACAGTGTGTAGTCTTACATCCTTTGTTGTATATTGATTATCCATGGGTGCATGGTCTTATTTCTGGAATTTCTATCCTGTCCCAATAATTTATATTTCAATTTTTGTGTAAGTAGCATATTGTTTTTATGACTGTAGCTTTGTAATATAGTTTAAAGTCAGGGATCCTGATTCCTTTAACTCCATCTTTTTTTTCAAGATTGCTTTGGTTGTTTGGGATCTTTTGTGTCTTCCTACAATTTTGAATTTTTGCTGTTGTTGTTGTTCTAGTTCTGTGATAAAAGCCATTGGTAGTTTAATAGGGGTTGCATTGAATCTGTACATTGCCTTAGGTAATAGAGTATTTTGACAATATTGATTCTTCCAATACATGAACATGTTATATCTCTCCATCTGTTTATTTCTTTTTCATTTTTTTTTTCATGAGCATCATAGTTTTTTTTTTTTTTTTTAATTTTTATTAGTTGGAGGCTAATTACTTTACATCATTACAGTAGTTTTTGTTATACATTGATATGTATTAGCCATGGATTTACATGTATTCCCCATCCCAGTCCCCCCTCCCACCTCCCTCTCCACCCGATCCCTCTGGGTCTTCCCAGTGCACCAGGCCCGAGCACTTGTCTCATGTACCCAACCTGGGCTGGTTATCTGTTTCACCCTAGATAATATACATGTTTCAATGCTGTTCTCCTGAAACATCCCACCCTCTCCTTCTCCCAGAGTCCACAAGTCTGTTCCATACATCTGAGTCTCTTTTTCTGTTTTGCATATAGGGTTATCGTTACCATCTTTCTAAAGTCCATATATATGTGTTAGTATACTGTAATGGTCTTTATCTTTCTGGCTTACTTCGCTCTGTATAATGGGCTCCAGTTTCATCCATCTCATTAGAACTGATTCAAATGAATTCTTTTTAATGGCTGAGTAGTATTCCATGGTGTATATGTACCACAGCTTCCTCATCCATTCGTCTGCTGATGGGCATCTGGGTTGCTTCCATGTCCTGGCTATTATAAACAGTGCTGCGATGAACATTGGGGTGCATGTGGCTCTTTCAGATCTGGTTTCCTTGGGGTGTATGCCCAGAAGTGGGATTGCTGGGTCATATGGCAGTTCTATTTCCAGCTTTTTAAGAAATCTCCACACTGTTTTCCATAGTGGCTGTACTAATTTGCATTCCCACCAACAGTGTAAGAGGGTTCCCTTTTCTCCACACCCTCTCCAGCATTTATTGCTTGTAGACTTTTGGATAGCAGCCATCCTGACTGGCGTGTAATGGTACCTCATTGTGGTTTTGATTTGCATTTCTCTGATAATGAGTGATGTTGAGCATCTTTTCATGTGTTTGTTAGCCATCTGTATGTCTTCCACAGTCATCAAGACAGTATGCTACTGGCACAAAGACAGAAATATAGATCAATGGAACAGAATAGAAAGCCCAGAGATAAGTCCACGAACCTATGGTCACCTTATCTTCGACAAAGGAGGCAAGGATATATAATGGAAAAAAGATAACCTCTTTAACAAGTGGTGCTGGGAAAACTGGTCAACCACCTGTAAAAGAATGAAACTAGAACACTTTCTAACACCATACACAAAAATAAACTCAAAATGGATTAAAGATCTAAATGTAAGACCAGAAACTATAAGACAAGACAGCCCTCAGATTGGGAGAAAATAATAGCAAATGAAGCAACAGACAAAGGATTAATCTCAAAAATATACAAGCAACTCCTCCAGCTCAACTCCAGAATAATAAATGACCCAATCAAAAAATGGGCCAAAGAGCATCATAGTTTTTGAAGTTCAGGTCTTTGTCTCCTTAGGTAGGTTTATTCTTAGGTATTTTATTGTTTCTGATGAAATGGCAAATAGAATTGCTTCTTGAATTTCTCTTTCTGATATTCAGTTGTTAGTGTATAGAAATGCAACAGATTTCTGTGTATTAATTTTGTATCCTGCAACTTTACCAAATTCATTGATGAGTTCTAGTAGTTTTCTGGTAGCATCTTTAGGATCTTCTATGTATAGTATCATGTCATCTGCAAACAGTGACAGTTTAACTTCTTCTTTTCCAATTTGGATTCCCTTTACTTCTTTTTCTTCTCTGATTGCTGTAGCTAGGACTTCCAAAACTATGTTGAATAAAAGTGGTGAGAATGGACATCCTTGTCTTGTTCCTGATCTTAGAGGGAATGCTTTCAGCTTTTCACCACTGAGTATGATGCTAACCATACATTTGTTGTATATGGCTTTTACTATTCTGAGGTATGTACCATTAATGCCCATTTTCTGGAGAGCTTTTTTTTTTTTTTTTAATCATAAATGGGTGCTGAATTTTGTCAAAAGCTTTTTCTGCATCTATTGAGATGATTCATATGGTTTTTATTCTTTAATTTGTTGATGTTGATACATCACAATGCTTGATTCGCAGATGTTGAAAATTATTGCATCCCAGGCATGAATCCCACGTGATCATGATATTCTGATCAGGATTTTTGCATCTATGCTCATCAGTGATACTGGCCTGTAATTTTTTTTTCTTTCTTTCTTTTTTTTTTTTTTTTCTTTGTGTGTGTGTGTGGTATCTTGACTGGTTTTGGTATCAGGGTGATGGTGGCCTCATAAATGAGTTTGGAAGTTTTCCTTCCTCTAAAATTTTTTGGAACAGTTTCAGAAGGATAGGTGTTAACTCTTCTCTAAATGTTTGATAGAATTTGCCTGTGAAGCCATCTGGTCCTGGACTTTTGTTTGTTGGGAGTTTTTTAATCACAGTTTCAATTTCAGTACTTGTGATTGGTCTGTTCATATTTTCTATTTCTTCCTGGTTCAGTCTAGGGAGACTACCTTTCTAAGAATTTGTCCATTTCTTCCAGGTTGTCCATTTTATTAACATGAAGTTATTCATAGTAATCTTTTATGATCCTTGGTATTTCTTTGGAGTCAGTTGTAAATTCTTTTGTTTCATTTCTAATTTTATTTGGGTCTTCTCTCTTTTCTTCCCGATTAGTCTGGCTAGTGGTTTATCCAGCTGGTTTACCTTTTCAAATAACCAACTTTTAGTTTCATTGATCTCAGCAATTGTTTTCTTTGTCTCTATGTCATTTGTTTCTGCTCAGATCTTTATGATTTACTTCTTTCTAATAAGTTTAGGTCTTGTTTGTTCTTCTTTCTCTAGATGTTTTTGGTGTAAGGTTAGGTTGTTAAAAAAAAAAAAAAAGGTTAGGTTGTTTATTTGAGATTTTTCTTGTTTCCTGAGGTAAGATTGTATCACTATAAAACTTCCCTGTTAGAACTGCTTTTGCTGCATCCCATAAGTTTTGAACCATCATGCTTTCAGTTTCATTTGCCTCTAGGTGATTTTTTTTTAAAATTTACTCTTTGATTTACTTACTGATTCAATGTTAGTTTAGCAGTATATTGTTTAGTCACCATGTATTTGAGTCCTGTAGTTTTAGTTTTTATTTTTGTTTGTAGATTGTGATCAGAAAAGAATGCTTAATATGATTTCAATTTTCTTAAGTTTACCAAGGCTTCCCTTGTGACCCAGCATGTGGTCAATCCTGGAGAATGTTTCTTGTGCACTTGAGAATAATGTGTACTCTGTTCTTTTTTAATGGAATGCTCCATAAAAATCGATTAATTCCATCTCCTCTAAAGTGTCATTTAAGGCCCATGTTTCCTTATTAAATTTCTGTCCATTGATGAATGTGAGGTATCAGAGTCCCCAATACTGTTGTGTTACTGTAGATTTCTCCCTTTGTGTTTGTTAGTAGTTGCTTTACAATATTTTCTCATATGTTGAGGGCATATATATTTATAATTATTATATATTCTTCTTGAGTTGAACCCTTGTTCACTATGTAGTATCCTTCTTTGTCTCATAACATTATTTGTTTGAAAGACTATTTTGTCTGATATGAGTATTGCTACTCCAGCTTTCTTATGATTTCCATTTACATGAAATACCTTCTCCCATCACCTTACTTTTAGTCTGTAAGTGTCCATAGGCCTGAGGTGGGTCTCTTTTAGATAGCATGTATATGGGTAGTATTGTTGGATACACCAGGCCAGTCTATGCCTTTTGGTTTGCAAATAATCCATTTTATTACCAGTTTGTTAATTGTTTTGGGTTTATTTTTTAAAGATCTTTTCCTTTTATTGTCTTTCCTGCCTACAGAAGTTCCTTTAGTATTTGTTGAAAAGCTAGTTTACTAGTACTGAATGTTCTTAACTCCTGGGTGTCTGGAAAGCTTTTGATTTCTCCATCAAATTTGAATGAGAGTCTTGCTGGGTTGAGTATTCTACGTTCTTCCCTTTAATCATTTTGAATATATAGTGCCATTCCTTTCTAGCTTGTAGAGTTTCTGTTGATAGATCAGCTAATAACTCTATAGGATTTCCCTTCTATGTTGTCTTTTTTTTCCCCTTGTTGCCTTTAATATTTTATCTTTCACTTTAATTTTTGTCAGTATGATTATTATGTGTTTCAGTGTGTTCCTCCTTGGGTTTATCCTCCCTGGGACTCTATGCTTCCTGGACTTAACTATTTCCTTTCTTATATTGGGGAAGTTTTCCGCTATTATCTCTTCAAATATTTTCTTGGGTTCTTTCTCTTTCTTCTTCTGGAACCCCTATAATGTGAATGTTGGTGTGTTTAGTGTTGTCACATAAGTTTCCTTGGCTTTCTGCATTTATTGTCATTCTTTTTCTTTTTTTCCTATGTTCTCTTTTGCAGCAGTGATTTCCACTATTCTGTCTTCCAAATCACTAATCCATTTTTTCTGTCTCAGTTATTCTACTATTGATTATTTCTAGTGTATTGTTCATCTCTGTTTGTTCTTTAGTTCTTCTATGTCTTTGGCAAAACTTTCTTGCATCTTCTCCATTGTTTTTCCAAGATCCTGGATCATCTTCACTATCATTATTCTGAATTATTTTTCTGGAAGTTTGCCTATCTCCACTTCATTTAGTTATTTTTCTGGGATTTATCTTGTTCCTTAATCTGGAACATAATCCTATTTATTTTCATTTTGCTTAGCTTTCTGTGACTGTGTTTTTTGTTTCTTCTGTCTTCCCTTTAGTGAGTGAGGATAAAACCCTTGTGTTGGGAGAGACTGGCTGTGGGGAAAACTGGGTCTTGCTCTGGTGGGCAGGGCTGTGCTCAGTAAAACTTTAATCCAATTATCCACTAATGAGTGGGACTACACTCCCTCTCTGTTAGTCACTTGGCCTGAGGTGACTCAGTCCTGGAGGCTACAGGCTTCATAAGTGAAAGTCACTCAGTCATGCCTGACTCTTTGTGACCCCATGGACTGTAGTCTGCCAGGCTCCTTTGTCCATGGGGATTCTCTAGGCAAGGATACTGGAGTGGGTTGCCATTCCCTTCTCCAGGGGATCTTCCCAACCCAGGGATCGAACCTGGGTCTCCTGTGTTGCAGGAGGATTCTTTACCATCTGAGCCACCAGAGAAGCCCAATAGCAGGCCTATATAAGACCTTCAAGAGGACTTACACCAAGATGCATCTACCAGGATGGCTGCTGCTAGCGCCCCCATCCATGTGGTGGGACACTGTTAACCCACACCTCCACAGGAAGCTCTCAAATACTCACAGTTAGGTCTGGATTAGTCTCCTGTAGCGTCACTGCTCCTTTCCTCTGGTTCCTTGTTCATACAAGGTTTTGTTCCCCTGGTTCCTTGTGCATACAAGAATGGTGTTTCTGTTTCACCCAGTTCTGTGGAAGTCTTTTTTTTTTTTTTTTCCATTTATTTTTATTAGTTGGAGGCTAATTACTTTACAACATTGCAGTGGTTTTTGTCATACATTGAAATGAATTAGCCATGGATTTACATGTATTCCCCATCCCGGTCCTCCCCCTCCCACCTCCCTCTCCACCCCATCCCTCTGGGTCTTCCCAGTGCACCAGGCCCGAGCACTTGTCTCATGCATCCAACCTGGGCTGGTGATCTGTTTCACCCAAGATATACATGTTTCAATGCTGTTCTCTTGAAACATCCCACCCTCGCCTTCTCCCACAGAGTCCACAAGTCTGTTCTATACATCTGAGTCTCTTTTTCTTTGTGGAAGTCTTGTAATCAACTCCTACTGGCTTTCAAGGTCAGATTCCCTGGGGATTCCCAGTCCCTTTGCCCAGTCTTCCAGGTTGGGAAGCCTGATGTGGGCCCCAGAATCTTCAAAACACTGTGAGCACTTTTTTGGTATTGTTTTCCAGTTTGTGGTTCACCCTCCCAGCGGTTATAGGAATTTTTATTGTGATTGTACCACTTCTACTGTCTGTCTTCTTGTGATTTCTCCCTTGTCCTTGAATGTAGAATATCTTTTTTTTTTTTTTTTTTGGGTGGGTTCAAGCATCCTCCTGTTGATTGGTTGTTCAACATCTAGTTGTGATTTTGGTGCTCTTGAAGAAGAAGTTGAGCTTTCTACTCTGCCACCGTGAAACAATCTGAATCTTCTTGTTTAAATATGCCACTTACAAGTGGTATATTTTGGGGATTTGCATTCTGAGACAAACTAAAACTTATTTTCTTAAAATATGTGAATTAAAAGTATATGCATTATACTCAGTGTAACATTTCATTTCAAGTCTTTCATTCTTTCTGGAAGGCAAACTTCCAGAGATAGTGAAGGACAGAGAAGCCTGGCATGCTGCAGTCCATGGGGTTGCAAAGAATTGAACACAACTTAGCAACTGAGCAACACTGAATATGCACATATACATGATCATATACATTTTGTTATGTTTGTTGTGTTTCTTTATCTACAAGATGTATATTCCTTGAAATATTTTTTTTTAATTTGGATATTTAGGAAAGACTTAACATTTGTCCTATATCTTTTCTTTCTGAAACCTGTGCCTTTTGAAAAATGTTCTTAGTCTACTGTTTTCTTAATTAAATTTTTGCTTTCTTGTTTATAAGTATTTTCCCTTTTATTTTAATATCCACATATTAACTACACAGCAATTAGCCTTTTCTACAATCCTCTTTATTCTCTTTTCTCACTATTTTAGTTGCAATATTTCTATTTTGTAACACTATGAGATTGTTGCAAATTAGTCTTTCATCTGAAAACCTGAAATTTTGCTTCAGTTTTACATATGTATTTATAGATTTTTAAATGCCCACCAATATTCATTTTTTTGAAAATTTCCCAGTGTTCTTTTGGTTGGATGAAGTTCATACTATGGCATGTTTATTGGAAAGGGTTGATAGGGTAGATAATTTCTTAAGGAATTGTATGTTGAAAAGTATTTTTATGCCCTTGGTATATGAAGTACACTTACATTTATGTACATTTTTGTTTTGTTTTGTTTTAAACGTTTTTATTGAGCTTTTCCCCATGTTGTACAATGTATTATTATAGCTTATGTAAACTTGTACCTATATAGAGCCTCTCCCCTTTCCCTCTGCCCACTGGTGACCAGTAATTTGATCTTTACATCACTGTCAGTTTCCTTTTTGATATATTCACTAGTTATTTTAAATTTCATTTATAAGCAATATCATACAGAATTTGTTCATCTCTGTTTTATTTAGCTTTACACAAAATAATACCTTCCAAGTCTATCAATACTGTTACAAATAGCAAAATTTCTTTTTTTATGGCTGAGTAGTATCTTGCATACACACACACACACACACACACACACACACACACACACATATATATATATATATATATATATTTACCATATCTTCTTTATCCATTCATCTGTTGTTGGATACCTAGGTTTCTTCCATACCTTGGCAAATGTAAGTAATGCTGCTAAGAATATAGGGGATGGGGTACACATGTCTTTTCATATTAGCGTGTTTTTTTTTTGGGGGGGATATATACTTAGGTCTGGAATTAATGGATCATATGTATGGTAGTTTTTTTTTTTGTTGTTACATATTTTTCTAGATTTTATTTTCTTTTAAATTATTTTATTTTAATTGGAGGCAAATTACATTACAATACTATGTTTATTTGACCAGTGCAAGTAGACAAGACCAATATATGGTAGTTTTATTTTTAGTTTTCGGAGAAACCTCCACACTGTTTTCCACAATGGCTGAACCAACTCAGATTCCCAGCAACAGTGTACAAGACTTCCTTTTTCTACACATCCTTACCAATATTTGCTAATTTTAGTCTTTTTGATGATATCCTTTCTGAGAGGTGTGAGGTCATGTCTTATTGTGATTTTGATTTCCGTTTCTCTCATAATGAATGATAATGAGCATCTTTTCATATGCTTGTTGGCCATTTGCATGTCTTCTTTGAAAAAGTGTTCAGGTCTTCTGCCTATTTTTTTTTTCTTTTTTTTGTCACTTTCTTTTTTATGTTGAGTTGTATGAGCTGTTTATATATTTTGGATATTATCCTCTTATAGGTCACTTAATCAGCAAATCAGCAAATGTTTTCTGCCATTTGGTGTGTTTTCATTTCGTTTTATTGATGGTTTCCTTTGCTATGCAAAAGCTTTTAAATCTAATTAGGTCCCATTTGTTTATTTCTGTTTTTATTTCCTTTGCTTTTAGGAGAGAGATATGACACAAATTGCCATGATTAATATTCAAATGTGTTCTGCCTATGTGTCCTTCTGTGAATTTTATGATTTCCCGTCTTACATTTAGGTATTTAATCTATTTTGAGTTTATTTTTTAATATGGTATGAGAAAAAGGTCCAGGTTTCCTGGCACCATTTGTTCAAGAGACTGTTTTTCTTTTCTCCAGTGTATATTCATATCTCTTTGTTTCATAGATTAATTGACCATAAGTGTGTGCTTATTTCTGGGCTCTCCATTCTGTTTCACTGATCTTCCATTTATCTATCCAATGTCTTTTTGCAGCAGTATTATGCCCTTTAGATTACGGTAGCTTTGTAGGTTGAGGCCAGGAAGCCTGATTCCTCCAGCAGTTATTTCTCAAGAATGTTTTGGCTTCTTGAGATCTTTAGTGTTTCTATGCAAATTTTAAAATGGCTTGCACTAGTTATCAGAAAAATGTTCTTGGTATTTTGATAGGGATGACATTGAATTTATAGATTGGCTTTTATAGTATCATCACCTTAATAATATTAATTCTTCTAATCCATGGATATGCTATATCTTCCCATCTGATTTGTATTATCTTTTATTTCTTTCATCAGTGTCTTACAGTTTTTTTAATATGTCTTTTATAGACTTAGATGGATTTATTCCCATGAGTTTTATTCTTTTTGATGAAATGGTAAATGTGACAAACAATGTGATATACTTATATGTGTGATATATTTAAATATAAATATAACTGATAAACATTTAACCAGACTCATGAAGGAATGAGAGCAGATCCAAATCAATAAAATAAAATAAAATAAAAAGTTAAAGGAGAAGTTGCAACCAACACCAGAGATATACTATGAAAAACTATATGTTGTTGATAAACAGGACAACGTAGAAGCAATGTATGAATTCTTAAAAAGGAATAATATCCCAATACTGAACCAGGAAGACATGAAATATATGAGCAGGCCAATTATAATTGATGGAATTGAATCAGCAATGACAACAACAACAAGAAAACTCCCCCCAAAATATCCAGGACCAGATAGCTTCACAGGTGAATTCTACCAGACATTTAGAGAAGAGTTAACACTTATTCTTCTGGAATTCTTAAAAAATACTCAGAGGAAAGTATGCTTCTAAAATCACCCTAGGAGGCCAGCATCACCCTGATACCAAAACCAGAGAAAGATATCATAGAAAAAGGTTAATGACTGGTTAATAACACTGATGAATATAAACACAAAAATCCTCAGCAAAATATTTGCAAACTAAATTCAGCAATACATTAAAAGGATCGTAGACCAGAATCAAGATGGATTTATCCCAGAGATGCAAGGAATTTTCAATATCTACAAATCAGTATGATACATTCACATTAATAAATTAAAAACTAAAAACCACGCGATCATCTCAAGAGATGAAGAAAAATAATTTTGACAAAGTTCGATATCCATTTATGATAAAGACTCTCCAGAAAGTGAGCACAGAGGAAATATATCTCAACATGTATGTGTGTGTGTGTGTGTGTGTGTGTGTGTGCACGTGTATGTGTGCTTGTTGTTTAGCTGTGTTCAACTCTTTGCAACCCTGTGGACAGTAGCTCACCAGTCTCTTCTGTCCATGGCATTCTCCAGACAAGAACTGGAGTGGGTTGTCATTTCCTTCCCCAGAGGATCTTCCCAACCACAGGATCGAGTCTGGGCCTCCAGTAATGCAGATTCTTTACCATCTGAGTCACCAGGGAAGCTCATAACTCAACACATTAAAGGCTATGTATGGCAAACCCACAGCTAAAATCATACTCATTGGTGCAAAGCTGGAAGCATTTTCTCTAAGATTAAGACAAGGATTCACACCTTGGTCATTTTTATTCAACATAGTACTGGAAGTCCTAGTCACAGCAATCTAAAAAAAAAAAAAAAGAAAAATAAATGGATCCAAATTGGAAATAAAAAGGTACAATTGTCACTGTTTGCAGATAACATGATCCCTTAGAAACTCCTAAGGGTGCCACAAGAAAACCATTTCATTTCAGTTCAGTTCAGTCACTCAGTCATGTCCGACTCTTTGCGACCCCATGAATCGCAGCACACCAGGCCTCCCTGTCCATCACCAACTCCCGGAGCTTACTCAAACTCGTGTCCATCGAGTAGGTGATGCCATCTAGCCATCTCATCCTCTGTCGTCTCCTTCTCCTCCTGCCACCAATCCCTCCCAGTAACAGGGTCTTTTCCAATGAGTCAACTCTTCGCATGTGGTGGCCAAAGTATTGGAGTTCCAGCTTTAGCATCAGTCCTTCCAATGAACACTCAGGAAAACTATTAGAGCTCATCAATGAGTTTGGTGAAGTGGCAAGATTTGATATTTATATACAGAAATTTCCTGCACTTATACACATTTAAAATGAACTATCAGAAAGAGAAACAATTTTATTTACCATTACAACTGATTTTATTAAATACTCTTTCATTGTTGTGTTGGATGTTGTTTTCAAAAAGTTATATGTTAAGGTAAATATTTTGCTTAATAATTTATTTTTGTCTACCTGTAAGTCTTGTGGATCTTATATATATATATGATATATAATATATATCATATATATATTATATTTTACTATTTATTATATTTATTATTTTTATTTACATTTTATTTTTATATTTTTATTTACAAACTATTTTATAAAAACTTATAACAATATAAAAATTATAAAATTTTTATTAAAATATTTTATATTTTATTTATTATTATTTATTATTATATTTATTATATAATAAATACATATATTATATAATATATTATATATAATTATATATAATATATATAAACTCAAAGTTATTTCTTCTTGATTAATTTTCCCAGGTCACCAGTAAGCCAATCAAAAGTAGCCCTTTTACTACCCATGGAAATTTTTCTAGATTACCATTTGAAATGATAACCTTGCTGAATTACTTAATTTTTAACCCTCAAGAACTCTCATACTATAAATATTTTGCCCACATGGCATCTCTTTCATTTTTATTATTTTTACCCTGGCCCATTTTACCTTTATATTTATGTCAATTTCATTGTGTAATTGTTTTGTTGTTGTTTCTTTACTTTTTCTGTGTCCCTTATTACAGTTTCAACTTAGTACATTATCCTCCTGGTACTTTGTAACTTATTGCACATTTTGGTCATACTGTCGTCCTTTTCTTTCATTTATTTTCTGAGTTAATAGAATTTTTATTCATTTTTTGTATGTTCCTTGTATATTTGTGTTCTTAGATTTTGATTTATTAATCAGTTAAAATGTCTGAGTTTGACTCAGTGATGAAGACATGATTTTTCCTTCACTTGTGGTTGCTTTTCATGAGAAATATTCCATAGATGGTTCATGTGAAAATTATTTTCTTGATATTTTGCAATCATTCCTTGCGGATTTTATTTTACCTTATTCATTATTATGATATTGGAGGTTTTATCTGATTTAGGTCTAACTGGTCCATTGCATTATTTAAAGTTTGTGTTTCCTTGCTAATTTTCTGCTGGGTTGATCTGTCGATAAGTGTGAGTGGGGTATTAAAGTCTACCACTATTATTAAATGAGTAAAACAAAAGTTAATAGAAATTGACACTGAATGGCCTCTCATTGGGTTTAGCTGAGGAATACTTCAAAGCAGCTAACAAGGGACCTGAAAGACTAGAAAACAAACAGTTCTCTACAGGATACCAAGTCCTAATTCTGGTTATCCCCTAGGGTACAGCCTAGAGGGAACAGTAAGAAATGCTCATCTGCCAGTCTTTACCTGAAAGAGGCCTATTTGCATACATCAAAAACTGCTCTCAGAGTGTCGGATATATTTAGCATATGTATAAGAGTTGATTGTGATATTTCCAAAAAACCAGGGAGGCCAGGGACATCAACTCCACATTTTTTGCTCTGATCTACTCTAGGTTGCTAGTATTTCCATGGGAGGATATCGTGCTTATAACTTGTGCCCTGGCTTTTGCATCTGCCACCCAGGCAATGTAATTCTCTCTTCTTTTAATTAATTAATGTATTAAATTGGAGGCTAATTACTTTACAATATTATAGTGGTTTTTGCCATACACTGACATGAATCAGCCATGGGTGTACATGTGTTCCCCATCCTGAACCCCCCTCCCACCTCCCTCCCCATCCCATCCCTAGGGTCATCCCAGTGTGCCAGCCCTGAGCGCCCTGTCTCATGCATTGAACCTGAACTGGTGATCTGTTTCACATATGGTAATATACATGTTTCAATGCTATTCTCTCAAATCATCCCACCCTCACCTTCTCCCACAGAGTCCAGAAGTCTGTTCTTTATATCTCTGTCTCTTTTGCTGTCTCACATATAGGGTCATCATTACCATCTTTCTAAATTCCATATATATGCATTAATATACTGTATTGGTATTTTTCTTTCTGACTTACTTCATTTTGTATAATAGGCTCCAGTTTCATCCACCTCATTAGAACTGATTCAAATGCATTCTTTTTAATAGCTGAGTAATATTCCATTGTGTATATGTACCACAGCTTTCTTATCCATTTGTCTGCCAATGGACATCTAGGTTGCTTCCATGTCCTAGCTATTGTAAACAGTGCTGCGATGAACATTGGAGTACACGTGTCTCTTTCAGTTCTGGTTTCCTCACTGTGTATGCCTAGCAGTGGGATTGCTGGGTTGTATGGCAGTTCTATTTCCAGTTTTTTAAGGAATCTCCACACTGTCCTCTTTAGTGACTGTACTAGTTTGCATTTCCACCAACAGTGTAAGAGGATTCCCTGTTCTCTGCATCCTCTCCACCATTTATTGTTTCTAGACTCTTTGATAGCAGCCATTCTGACTGGCATGAGATGGTACCTCATTGTGGTATGGATGTGCATTTCTCTGATAATGAGTGATGTTGAACATCTTCTCATGTGTTTGTTAGCCATCTGTAAGTCTTCTTTGGGGAAATGTCTGCTTAGTTCTTTGGCTGATTTTTTTTTTTTTTTTTTGGATTGGGTCGTTTATTTTTCTGGTATTGAGGTGTATGAGCTGCTTGTATATTTTGCAGATTAATTCTTTGTCTTTTGCTATTACGTTCTCCCATTCTGAAGGCTATATTTTCACCTTGCTTATAGATTCATTTGCTGTGCAAAAGCTTTTAAGGTTAATTAGGTCCCCTTTGCTTATGTTTGATTTTATTTCCATTACTCTGGGAGGTGAGTCATATAGGATCCTGCTGTGATTTATGTCAGAAAGGGTTATGCCTAAGTTATCCTCTAGGAGATTTATAGTTTCTGTCTTACATCTAGATCTTTAATCCATTTTGAGTCTACTTCTGTGAATGGTGTTGAAAGTGTTCTAGTTTAATTATTTTACAAGTGGTTGACCAGTTTTCCCAGCACCATTTTTTTTAAAGAGATTGGCTTTTCTCCATTGTATATTCTTGCCTCCTTTGTCAAAGACAAGGTGTCCATAGGTGCATGGATTTATCTCTGTGCTTTTTATTTTGTTCCATTGATTTATATTTATATTTCTGTCTCTGTGCCAGTACCACACTGTTTGATGACTGTAGCTTTGTAGTATAGTCTGAACTCAAGAGGGTTGATTCTTCCAGTTGCATTCTTCTTTCTCAAGATTGCTTTGGCTACTCGAGAGTTTTATTTATTTTTTTTTTGTATTTCCATGAAAATTATGCAATTATTTGTTCTAGTTCTGTGAAATATACCGTTGGTAGCTTGATAGGGATTGCATTGAAGCTATAGATTGCTTTGCTTAGTATACTCATTTTCACATATTGAGTCTTCTGATCCATGAGCATGGTATATTTCTCCATCTACTTGAATCTTCTTTGACTTATTTCATTAGTGTTTTATAGTTTTCTCTATATAAGTCTTTTGTTACTTTAGGTAGATCTATTCCTAAGTATTTTATTCTTTCTTTTACAAAAGTGAATGGAATTGCTTCCTTAATTTCTCTTTCTGTTTTCTCATTGTTAATGTATAGGAATAGAAGAGATTTCTCTGTTAATTTTATATCCTGAAACTTTACTACATTCATTGATTAGCTCTAGCAATTTTCTGGTAGTGTATTTAGGGTTTTCTATGTAGAGGATGATGTCATCTGCAAACAGTGAGAGTTTTACTTCTTCTTTTCCAATCTGGATTCCTTTTATTTCTTTTTCTTCTCTGATTGCTGTGGCTCAAACTTCCAAAACTATGTTGAATACTAGTGGTGAGAGTGGGCACCCATGCCTTGTTCCTGACTATATGGGAAATGCTTTCAATGTTTCACCATTGAGGATAATGTTTGCTGTGGGTTATCATATATGGCTTTTATTATGTTGAGGTATGTTCCTTCTATGTCTGCTTTCTGGAGAGTTTTTATCATAAATGGATGTTGAACTTTGTCAAACACTTTCTCTGCATCTATTGAGATAACCATATGGTTTTTATCTTTCAATTTATTAATGTGGTGTATCACATTGATTGATTTGTGAATATTGAAGAATCCTTGCATCCCTGGGATAAAGCCCACTTGGCCATGTTGTATGATCGTTTTAATATCATGTTCGATATTGTTTGCTAGAATTTGGGTGAGGATTTTTGAATCTATGTTCATCAGTGATATTGGCCTGTAATTTTATTTTTTTGTGGTATCTTTGTCTGATTTTGGTATCAGGGTGATGGTGGCCTCATAGAATGAGTTTGGGAGTTTATCTTCCTCTGCAATTTTCTGGAAGAGTTTGAGCAGAATAGGTGTTAGCTCTTCTAAATTTTTGGTAGAATTCACCTGTGAAACCCTCTGGTCCTGGACTTTTGTTTTTTGGAAGGTTTTTGACTATACTTTCTATTCCCCTGCTTGAGATGGGTCTGTTAAGATGTTCTTTCTTCCTGATTCAGTTTTGGAAGGTTATATTTTTTTAAGAATTCGTCCATTTCTTCCAAGTTGTCACATAGTTTCTGCTAGTAGTCTCTTATGATTCTTTGTATTTCTCTGTTTTTTGTTATGATTTTTCCATTTTCATTTTTAATTTTGTTGATTTGATTCTTCTCCCCCTCACCCTACCTGTTTTTTTTTTATGAGTTTACCTAATAGTTTGCCTATTTTGTTTATCTTCTCAAAGAGCTAAATTTTAGTTTTGTTGATTGTTGCTCTAGTCTATTTCTTTTTCATTTATTTCTGCCTTAATTTTATAATTTTTTTCCTACTTATAGCCCTGGGGTTCTTCATTCTGTCTTTTTCTAGTTGCTTTAGGTGTAAAGTTAGGTTATTTATTTGACTTTTCTCTTGTTTCATGATGTAAGCTTGTATTCCTATGAACCTTACCTTTAGCACTGCTTTTATTGAATGACATAGGTTTTGGGGTGAAGTCAAGTGGCCCTTAGAAAGAATCACTACGAGCAAAGTTAGTGGAGGTTATGGAATTCCAGTTAAGCTATTTCAAATCCTAAACGATGATGCTGTGTAAATGCTGCACTCAATATGCCAGAAAATTTGGATAGCTCATCAGGGCCCACAGGAATGGAAAAGGTCAGTTTTCATTCCAATCCCAAAGAAAGGCAATGCCAAAGAATGCTCAAACTACTGCACACTTGCACACGTGTCACACTCTAGTAAAATGATGCTTAAAATTCTCCAAGCCAGGCTTCAGCAATGCATGAACAATGAACTTCCAGATGTTCAAGCTGGCTTTAGAAAAGTCAGAGGAACCAAACATCAAATTGCCAACATCTGCTGGATCATTAAAAAAGCAAGAGAGTTCAAGGAATATGTCTATTTCTGCTTTATTGACTATGCCAATGCCTTTGACTGTGTGGATCACAATGAACTGTGGAAAATTCTGAAGGAGATGGGAATACCACACCACTTGACATGCCTCTTGAGAAACCTGTATGCAGGTCAGGAAGCAACAGTTAGAACTGGACATGGAGAAACAGACTGGTTCCAAATAGGAAAAGGAGTACGTCAAGGCTGCATATTGTCACCCTGCTTATTTAACTTATACGCAGAGTACATCATGAGAAACGATGGACTGGAAGAAGCACAAGGTGGAATCAAGATTGCTGGGAGAAATATCAATAACCTCAGATATGCAGATGATACCACCTTTATGGTAGAAAATGAGGAAGAACTAAAGAACCTCTTGATGGAAGTGAAAAAGGAGAATGAAAAAGTTGGCTTATATCTCAACATTCAGAAAACTACGATCATGGCATCTGGTCCCAACACTTCATTGTAAATGGATGGGGAAACAGGTGGAAAAAGTGGCTGATTTTATGTTTCCTGTGTCCAAAATCACTGCAGATGGTGATTGCAGCCATGGAATTAAAAGACACTTACTCCTTGGAAGGAAAGTTGTGACCAACCTAGATAGCATATTAAAAAGCAGACACATCACTTTGCCAACAAAGGTCCGTCTGGTCAAGGCTATGGTTTTTCCAGTGGTCATGTATGGATGTGAGAGTTGGACTGTGAAGAAAGCTGAGCGCTGAAGAATTGATGCTTTTGAACTGTGGTGTTGGAGAAGACTCTTGAGTGTCCCTTGGACTGCAAGGAGATCCAACCAGTCCATCCTGAAGAATATAAGTCCTGAGTGTTCAGTGGAAAGACTGATGCTGAAGCTGAAACTCCAAAACTTTGGCCACCTCATGCAAAGAGTTGACTCGGTAAAGACCCTGATGCTGGGAGGGTTTGGGGGCAGGAGGAGAAGGGGACGACAGAGGATGAGATGGCTGGTTGGTATCACTGACTCGATGGACATGACTCTGAGTAAACTCTGGGAGTTGGTGATGGACAGGGAGGCCTGGTGTGCGGCGATTCATGGGGTCGCAGAGAGTCCAACACGACTGAGTGACAGAACTGACTGACTGATTATCCCGTTGCAATTTATTTTGTTGTTTTGGCTTTGAGTTTATAAACCTCTTTCTGTGTTTCCTATCTAGAGAAGATGCTTTAACATTTGTGGAAGAGCTGGTTTGGTGGTGCTGAATTCTCTCTGCTTTTGCTTGTCTGTAAAGCTTTTGATTTCTCCTTCATATTTTAATTAGATCCTTGCTGGGTATAGTAATCTGGGTTGCAGGTTTTTCTCTTTCATCACTTTAAGTATGTCCTGTCATTCCCTTCTGGCCTGAAGAGTTTCAATTGGAAGATCAGCTGTTATCCTTATGGGAATCCTTGTGTGTTATTTGTTGCTTTTCCCTTGCTGCTTTCAATATTTGTTCTTTGTGTTTGGTCCTCAGGAATTTGATTAATATGTGTCTTGGGGTGTTTTGCCTTGTGTTTTTCCCGTTTGGGACTCTCTGGGTTTCTTGTACTCGGGTGGCTATTTCCTTCCCCATTTTAAGAAACTTTTCAACTATTATCTCCTCAAGTATTTTCTCATGGCCTTTCATTCTGTTTTCTTCTTCTGGGACTACTATGATTAGAACATTGGGGTGTTCAACATTGTCCCAGAGATTTCTGAGGGTGTTTTCATTTATTTTAATTCTTTTTTTTTTTCCTCTCTGCTTCAATTATTTGCAACATTCGCTCTTCTACCTCACTTATCCTATCTTCTGCCTCAGTTATTCTACTGTTGGTTCCTTCCAGAGTGATTTTGATCTCAGTTATTGCATTATTCATTATTTATTGACTTTTATTTTTACTAGGTCCTGGTTATACATTTCTTGCATTTTCTCAATCCTTGTCTCTAGTCTATTTATCTGTAACTCCATTTTGTTTTCAAGATTTTGGATCATCTTTACTATCATTATTCTGAATTCTTTTTCAGGTAGACTCCCTATCTCTTCCTCTTTTGTTTGGTTTGGTGGGCATTTATCATGCTCCTTTACCTGCTGAATATTTCTCTGCCTTTTCATTTTGTTTAGATTGCTGTGTTTGGGGTGGCCTTTCTGTAGGCTGGAAGTTTGTGATTCCTCTTTATTGTGGAGGTTGCTCCCTGTGGGTGGGGTTGGACTAGTGGCTTGTCAAGGTTTCCTGGTTAGGGAAGCTCACATCTGTATTCTGGTGTGTGGAGCTTGATCTCTTCTCTCTGGAGTGCAATGAAGTGTCCAGTAGTGAGTTTTGGGGTGTCTATGGGTTTGGCATGACTTTGGGCAGCCTGTTTTTTTAATGCTCGCAGCTGTGTTCCTGCATTGCTGGAGAATTAGTGTGGTATGTCTTGCTCTGAAACTTGTTGGCTCTTGGGTGGAGCTTGGTTTCATTGTAGGTATGGAGGCTTTTGGATGAGCTCCTTTTGATTAATGTTCCCTGGAGTCAGGAGTTTTCTGGTGTTCTCAAGTTTTGGATTTAAGCCTCCTGCCTCTGGCTTTCAGTCTTATTCTTACAGTAACCTCAAGACTTCTCCATCCATACAGCACAGATGATAAAACATCTAGGTTAATGGTGAAAAGATTCTCCACAGTGAGGGACACCCAGAGATGACCAGGAGGAGAAAAGGGGGAGTCAAAAGGGGAAAGACCAGTCTATCCAGTTATCAGTTCGCTAAGTGTTGTCCACAGCATGGAACACCCAGAGAGATTCATAGAGTTAAGTAGAGAAGAGAAGGGGGAGGGAGGAGATAGAGGTGACCTGGGGGAGAAAAGGGAGAGTCAAAAGGGGAGAGAGCAATCAAGCCAGTAATCACATCCCTAAGTGAAAATGGATACTGAAGATTAGATTCTTAAAGGTACAAAATTGATAACAAATGCCAAAAAGCAAAGATTGAAAATCAAGTGTAGAGGTTAGACTCTCAGAAATACAATATTAAAAATACAAAACAAAATCAATCACACAAATTATAAAAACTATATCTGAAATTTGCTTTAAAAATAGGGTCTCTTTCTTCTTTGCAAGGTAATAGTGGGTTTTAAAGATGAAAATTAAAGGAATAATAAAGAACTAAAAATGCAAAAAAAAAAAAAGTAGAAAAAGTACAAATGATAATAGCAAAAATATATCTAGGAATTTCCCTGGAGCTCTTGAGGGTAGTGTGGGGGTCAGTTCAGTTTCAGATAGTTCCTTGTTCCAGCTTATACTTCTTCTCAAGATCTATAGGCCCCTTCCAATGCTTAGTCAATGTTAACTACAGGGTTTTAATCTGTTGCACCTGTCACTTCCAGAGCAGTTCCCTCTTCTTTGTTTATTTTGGCTTCCTCTGTTTGCAAGTCTCTTCAGTGTCTAATTTCCACCCTGACACAAGGGGGCAAAGGTGGTCACTTATTTAGGCTCACTTGTTCAGTTGTGTTGTGGGGAGGGAGGAACACTGCAAACAAATATCACTGGCATGTGTGGGGAGTGCTCGCAGTGTATGGACCACACTGGGTTTGCCCCAGCTCATGGCGGCATGTGCTTCCCGGTCTACACTGCTCAGGCTCCAGGTTGCTCTGCAGGGGTACTGTCCAACGCAAGCCCTCCATTTTATGCACTTCCCAGGTCTAAGTTTCTCAGGTTCAGTTTCGTGGGTACTCCACAGAGGCACCGACTTGGTTGGGTGTGTGCTTTGTGCCCTTTCCCAGGTTCAAGCAGCTCAGGTGACCAGGTGCTTGGTGAGTGCACTGTCCCAGGTGGACCATGCATCTTAATCACCTCCCTGGTCCCCTCCATTCAGTTTCCCGGGTGTGCCAGGAGAGCACTGTCTCAGGTGTGCTGTGTGTCTCCTCTGGGGAGCTGATCTCAGGCTGTGACACTCCTGGCAGATGTCAACTGTCCAGGATCCCAGGAAGACTTGGTTAGCAACTGGGAGCCTGCTCATAGTTTTCGTGGGGGATGCCGTCTCTGGGGCCAAGATTGTCCCTCACCCTACCACTCTGACTGTACACACCTGTCTCTCTGCCTCTGGTGGGGGGCTAGCCATAGCTGGCTAGCTCTCCTTTAGTATTGGCTCAATCCTTTTTTCTGTGAGTGGGCCAGGCTACGCCTTAAGTTAGAGCTTTTCATGGGAAATTTCTCTCTCTCTTTTTCTCTCTCTGCCTATCCCACATATTGGGTTGCTATCTCACCTTAGCTCCCTCAGATTGTCTTCAGGGCATTCAGGCCTGGTCCTTACCCCTAAGCATGTAACCCATGCCTCCCTGTCCAGCCCCTGTTTGCTCGTGGTGGACCTGAGTGTCTGGACTGCTTCTCCACTGGGAGTTGCATTTAAGCGTGTATTCTGTGTTTTGTTTTCTTTGTTATTTTGTTTTGTTTTGTATTTTTCCTCCCGGTTACATTGCCCTCTTAGATTCCAAAGCTCCCCAGAGACCAGCTAGTCAGAGGGTTTCCTGCTGTTTGTAAAGGTCTCCTTCTTCTTGACTCCCTCCCCAGGACAGTCCGCTATTCCTAACTCTTTTGTCACTCTTGTTGTCATTTATATTTTGTCTAACCTCCTTTCGAAGAGAACAGGCTGTCTTTCTGGGTGCCTGGTACCCTCCGCCAGCATTCAGAATTTGTTTTGTAGAAGTTGCTCAGCATTCAAATGATCTTTTCATTAATTTGTGGGGGAGAAAGTGGTCTATCTGTCCTATTCCTCCACCATCTTAGGACCACTCCCTTAACTTTTGTTTAAATATTTCGTATTAAATTAACCTGTGAAGCAGGTGATACTAGACTTGTTTTTTGTGGATTTTTCTTTTTTGATTGCTGATTCCATTTTATCACTGGTAATTGGTAACAGTTTGTATTTTCTGTTTCTTCTTTATCTGCCTTGGGCAATTGTATGTTTCTAAGAATATGTCCATTTTGTCTAGTTTGTCCATCTTGTTGTATAACTATTCATAGTTTTCTTATAATCATTTATATCTCTATATTCATTGCTGTTTTTCCTGTTTATTTTTTTAATTTATTTATCAAAGTTGTCTCTCTTTTTTCCTTAGTGAGTCTAGCTTAAAATTTGTCAATTTAACAATTTTTAAATAACCAATTCTTCCTCTTATTGATATTTTCTAATGTCTTTTTAATCTTTATTTTATTTCTGCTCTGATCTTTATTGTTTTCTTCCTTCTAATGACTTTGGACTTCACCTGTGTGAGGTTAGATTCAAAATGTGTAGACTGCTTATTTTTCATTTTCCTTGTTTCTTGAGGTAGGCCTCTACTGCTGTAAATGCTCCTCTCAGGCCGATTTTGCTGAGTTCAATTGATTTTGCTATATTTTGTTTGTATTTTCATTAGCCTTTAGACATTTTTAAATTTAAACTTCAGTTTATTTGTTGATCCAAGTATTCAGTGATACATTTTCAGTCTCCACATATTTGTGATTTTTCCAGCTGTTTTTCTTATAGTTTCATATTTAGTTTCATGCCATTGCGATCACAAAATGTCTTAGTATGATTTCAATATTTTTCAATTTATTGAGACTTACTTTGTGTCCTAAATTATGGTCTACTTTTGAGAAAGTTCCATGTGTACTTGAGAAGAATGTCCATTATATTGCATTTGCATGAATATTCTGTACAAATATATTGATCTATCTGATCTAAAGCTTTGTTTAAGGATATTACTTCCTTGTTGGATTTCTTACTGGATGATCTATCCATTGATGTAAGTGGGATGTGTCCCCTACTACCACTGTGCTGCTGTCAATTTCTCCCTTAGCTTCCGTTAATACTTGTGTTAAATATTTTGGTGCTCTTATGTTAGGTTTATAGATTTACTACTGTTATGTCTTCTTGATGAATTGTCCCTTTTATCATAATATAACATCTTTTCTTTTTTTCTGTTATGTCGTTTGGCATAAAGTTTATTTTGTCTGATGTGAGTAAGGACACCCCACTATTTTGGCTTCCGGTTGCTTTGAGAATCATCTTTCATCCCTTCACCTTTCGCCTGTTTTTCTTTAGAGATAGCATGAGTCTCCTGAAGGCAGCATACAGTTGGCTCCTTTTATGTTTTTGTTCAACCAGGTACTTTGTTTCTTGTGATATGTGAATTCAATCTATTTACATTTAAGGTGATTATCAATAGATGAGGACCATATATTGCCATTTTATTTTTTGTTTTCTGGTTGCTCTATATCTCCATGTTTCTTTTTCCCTGAGTTTATGTCTGCCATTTTGGTTTTATGATGATATATGACTTTTTTCTCAATTTCCTTTTTTATTTATATTTCATGTTTATCCTCTAGATTTATATGTTTTGTAGTTACCATGAAGTTTGCCACCAGAAAACCCCACATAACATGTCACATAGGTTTAAAGAGTCTTTTTTCACCTGATAGCTACTGTCTTATCTATTAGGGATCCATCTTTTTCACCTTTCCCCTTTTGTGTTTTTGTTGTCACAAATTTCCTTTTCTAATATTATAAATTTACCACAAATGGAAATAGCTGTAGTTATTTTTTGCCCTGTTTTGCTCTTGAACCTCACGCTATAATAAAGTGTTTAAACTATTTCTAATAAAACTATGATTCTTTTTTTTTTTTTTTTAATTTTTGCCTATGACCTTACTTAAAGTTTTGTGTGCTTTCCCTTCGTGTTTCTGTTAGAAGATTTCATTTCAAGATTTCTCATAAGGCAGGTCTAATGTTGATGAACTCCCTTAGCTTTTGTTTGTCTGGAAAAGCATTTATTTCCACTTCATATCTGAATGGTAACATTGCTGGATATAGTATGCTTTTCTGATTTAGTTTTTAACTTTCAGTATTTTGATCATGTAATTACACTTGCTCCTGGACTATGGAGTTTCCTGTCAATAATCTGCTCTTAACCTAATAGGGGTTCCTTTGTAAGTTACCATCATTTTTGCCCCAGATTCGTTTAAAATTCTTTGTCATTGACTTTTGACAATTTTAATACAATGTGCTTTGGAGAAGATCCTTTTGTATGTATGTAATTAGGTGTTCTCTTAATTTCATGAATTTGTATACCCAGTTCCTGCCCCAGGTTTGGGAAATTCTCAGGGTTTGTTTGTTTGTTTTGGAACATAATGCTTCCTTCCTTCTCCCTCTCTTCTCCTTCTAGTACAGCCATTGACCTAATGTTTCTCTTCCTACAAAAGTCAAATAGGCCTCATGGAATTTCATCACTTTTAAAATATCATATTTCTCTTTCCTCTTCTACTATATAATTTCTAACTTTCTATCTTTGAGCTCACTAATTCTCTCTTCCATATGGTCTGTTTTGTTCTAAACTTTTCTAATACAGTCTTCCCCTTATTCATTGCATTATTCAGGTCAAGAATTCTTGTGTAACTTTTTAGAGGTGACTTATCTCTGGAAAAGTATCCCTACTAATGATTAATTTATTCTTGACCTCATTGAACGGACTTTCTGAGTTTCCTTTTCACTCACTGAGCTTCTTCAACCGTGATTTTTAATTTTCTATGAATTATATTGCAATATTTTGTGACTTTTGTTTGATTTTTGGAGAATTGTCATTTTATTTTTGTAATGTAATGTTATTGTGATTCTTCACGGTGCTTGATGTTTTCATCTTCCACAAAAATATTCAAAGTAATGGGCATCTTTTTGCTTGATTCTAATGGCTCAGAAGATTAGAAATTAATTTTTTTTACTTTACTTTCCAGTAGGTACAAACTCGATTTCTCTTCCCTGAGCTGCCTTTGGTTATATTTGAGAGTTACTACTTTCTACACTGCAAGGAGCTGGTACTTTCCCAACTGCAAGGAGATCAAATCTGTCATTCCTAAAGGAAATCAGTCCTGAATATTCATTGAAAGACTGATGCTGAAGCTGAAACTCCAATACTCTGGCCATGTGATGCAAACAACTGACTCATTAGAAAAGACCCTGAAGCTGTGAACGATTGAAGGCAAGAGGAGAAGGGAACAACAGGGGATGAGATTGTTGGATGGCATCACTGACTCGATGGACATGAGTTTGAGCAATCTCTGGGAGCTGGTGATGGACAGGGAAGCCTGGTGTGCTGCAGTCCATGGGGGTCACAAAGAGTCAGACATGACTGAGTGGCTGAACTGAACTGAACTTAACTTTCCATACACCACTACCTCTCTAAGTGGTGTGGCCCCCTTATCATTTCTTGTGCCTCTGGGGATATTGGTGCTTTGCTGCTACCAATGTTGCTGGAACTGCTGACTGGGGCACCAGGATGGCATGCTCATTTGTCACATTCAGAAGCAAATTCAGATTTAATGCCCACTGCCATGGGGGGGAGGAGTGGTAGTGTGGGGGAAAGCTGGTGTCTCGTGAACACCTCTGTCACATCTGGTGCTGTAAGGTCCCCAGCCTCAACATCTGTGGTTTGAGGAGTAAGGGAGCTGGAGTCATGGACACCTCAGTGACTGGAGGAACAAAGTTCATGCCTCACTGCTGCTGCTCACTCATTTTCTTGTGGCTGGTGCAGCTGAGAGGCTGGAATCTCATGCACAGCTTCCTTGATTACCACCAGGTTCTTTGTGGCTGTAAAGTCAGCTGCCATAAGCAGAGGCACCACTTCTGCTGTTCTCTCAATTCTGCCCCTTCTATGTTTTCCAGTCAACCCACCTTTAGCTGCATTGATGTGTGGAGTCTCTGTCTTCCTGGTGCATTGGAAAGAGGCACATTTCTTGTGTCATAGATGTTTTACTAGTGTATATTGAAGGCAAGAGACAAAGGTGGTTTTTCACTCTACCAAGTTGTTGGTATCACTGTGAATCTTCTTTTAGAACCATGGGCTTTATTGAGTATTCTCTTCAAAGCTTCAACTGAGTGTTCAATATTAGAAAAGTGCTCTTCTCTTGACAAAAAGTTAGGTGACAACTGGCACCTGAAAGAATAAGCTAATTATATAGGCACTCAAAATTCTATACTTAGTATCTAATATTATTTCTTGAAATTTTGCTTAAAGTTCTATCTCATTCATATTTCCTGTTTTACATGTACTCCTCTGTGTGTGTGTGTGTGTGTGTGTGTGTGTGTGTGTGTACTTATTTCTATGTGATTTTATCAAAGATCACTTTCATCACAAGGATCCCTCATAGTACTCTATTATATACATATATACTTCCTTGCCCTTCCCAAGGCCCCGTGGCAATACTCAGGTGATCCCTATTTCTATAATTTTGTTATTTTGAGAATATTATATAAGAGTCATACAACATGTAAGCTTTTGAGAAGAGCTTTCATGAAGAATCATCCAAGTTGTTGCCCAGATTGAATTTAATCTCATTATTTAGTAGTGTTCAAGATTTTGGGTGTACCACAGATTGTTTAACCACTTAGCCATTGAAGTGCATATGGGTTTGGAGAAGGCAATGGCAACCCACTCCAGTACTCTTGCCTGGAAAATCACATGGACGGAGGCACCTGGTAGGCTGCAGTGCATGCGGTCGCTAAGGGTCTGATATGACTGAGCGAATTCACTTTCACTTTTCACTTTCATGCATTGGAGAAGGAAATGGCAACCCACTCTAGTGCTTTTGACTGGAGAATCCCAGGGATGGGGGAACCTGCTGGGTGCCGTCTCTGGGGTCGCACAGAGTCGGACACGACCGAAGTGACTTAGCAGCAGCAGCATATGGGTTGCTTTCTGTTTGAGGGTATTACACACTGTATGCTATGAACATTCCCATAAAGCTTCATGCATGAACGTAAGTTTTCATTTCTTGGGTTTTATCCTAGAGTACAATTATTCAGCATAATGTAAGCATATGTTTAATGTATAAGGAACTGCCATGCAATTTTCCAGTGCATCTGCATTTATTTACATTTCCACCAGTAATACATGAGTGATCCAATTTTTCTTTATCTTTGCAGAGATTTAATATTATCACTGTGCTATTTGTAAGCCATTCTGATAAATATTTAAGAATATTTCATTGAGATTTTAATTTTATTTCTCTTGTAGCTAATGCTGTTGAGCATCTTTCATGTGCTTATTTACCATCTTATATCCTCTTAAGTAAAAGTCTTTTCATGTGGTGTGTTTGCCTCTTTTCTAATTGAATTTTGTTCTCCTTGTGAATTTTGAGAGTTCTTTACAAATTCTAGATATAAGTCCTTTGTTAAGATACAGTTTGCAAATGTTTTCTACCAGTCTAGAGTTTCCTTTTCATCCTCTTAAGATAAATTTTGTAGGACAAAAGTTTTCATCTTGATGAAGTCTAATTTACAGATTTTTCCTTTTACACACTCATGATATATATGTAGGCTGGATGAAGCACAAGCTGGAATCAAGATTACTGGGAGAAATATCAATAACCTCAGGTATGCAGATGACTCCACCCTTATGGTAGAAAGTGAAGAGGAACTAAAGAGAGATTTGATGAAAGTGAAAGAGACTGAAAAAGTTGACATTCAAAAAACTAAGATCATGGCATCCTGTCCCATCACTTCATCACAAATAGATGGGGAAACAATGGAAATGGTGGCAGACTTTATTTCTTGGTCTCCAAAATCCCTGGAGATTGTGACTGAAGCCATGAAATTAAAAGACGCTTTCTCCTTGGAAGAAAAGCTATGGCCAACCTAAACAGCATATTAAAAAGCAGAGACAATACTTTTAGAACAAAGTTTTGCCTAGCCAAAGCTATGATCTTTCCAGTAGTCATGTATGGATGTGAGAGTTGGACCATAAAGAAAGCTGAGTGCAGAAGAATTGATACTTTTGAACTGTGGTGTTGGAGAAGACTCTTGAGGGTCCCTTGGAGTGCAAGGAGATCAAACCATTCAATTTTAAAAGAAATCAGCCCTGAATATTCATTGGGAGGACTGACGTTGAAGCTGATGCGCCAATAGTTTGGCCACCTGATGAGAGGAACCGACTCCTTAGAAAAGACCCTGATGCTGGGAAAGATTGAAGGCATGCGGAGAAGGGGACAACACACGTTGAGAATGTTGGATGTCATCACCGACTCGATGGACATGAGTTTGAACAAGCTCCAGGAGTTGGTGATGGACAAGAAAGCCTGGCATGCTGCAGTCCATGGGATCGCAAAGAGTCAGACACGACTGAGCAACTGAACCGAACTGTGGTGTCAAATAGAGGAATTCTGTGTCTAGTTCTAGATTTGAAAATTTTCTTATTATTTTTTTCTTTTTTTATATATAGCTTATATAGTACATTTAAGTCTATGATCTATTTTAATTAATATTTATAACAGGAGTGAGTTTTAACTTGAGTTCTGTTGGATTTTTTGTTTGTTTATCTCACCTATCCATACCCAATTGCTTCTACTATTTATTTATAAGGCTATCTTTTCTGTATCGAATTTGTTGACTAGAAAATATAGTCACATCCTGAAAGTAGAGAGTTATTTTATTTGGTGGGAATGTTTAGGACTCTGAGCCCAGGAGACAGCATCTCAATAGCTCTGAGAAAACTGCTCCAAGGAGGTAGGAGGGGAAGTCAGGTTATATACAAGTTTGCAACAAAGGGAGTAGGCAGTCTGAACATCAAAAATTCAGGTATCAAGTTAAGGAATTTAGCATTCTATGTATGGGAAGATGCAAACCTCTGGGCTCACTGAATTCATTCCTTTCATATGCACCTCAGCTATCTGGGGCCAAATCTTGTTTCCCTGTTCACAGGTGGATCTTGCATTCCCCTAGTTCCTTAGCAATCACTTTCAGGGATGGCAGCATCCCCTGGAACTCAGTTTGAGGAGCGCTTATTCACATTTGGAGGCCAGAAATCTCTGGTGTCTGTGAAATTTCTTGTTTATTTAATGGCACAAGATATTTTCATTTCACAAATTATTTTCCAAAATTTATAAAATAAATTAACATATTTTGGTGGATTTTTCATTTTGTGAATTAGGTTGCTTATTTTCTAACAGTTAAGATTTGAGTATTCTGTATGTACTATGAATATGCTTATTTCTTAATAATGACTTGCAAAGATTTTTCTTTCAAGCTTGTATCTTGTTTTATCCTCATAACAGTGTATTTATTAGAGCAAGAACTTAGAAAAAAATAAAGTAAGCTTTATCATTTTTTAATGTCATAACTAAACTCCATGTCACAAAAATTTATTTTATGTTTTCTAAGTGTTTCATAGTTGTGCATTTTACATGTATATCTATGATACATTAGAAGTTTATGTAAGATGTGTGTTATAAAGTAGTGGGAGGGGGTTGCTTTTTTGTTTGTTTTCCAATGAAAGTTCAATTGATCCAAAAATTTTTGTTGAAAAACTCCATTTTTCATTGAATTCATTGTTGCACTTTTGTCAAACTCAATTGGCCATATTTGTACAGATTCACTTCAGGGCTTTATTCTATTTAGTTTATCTATGTGTTCATTCATCAATACCATACATCATATTATTTTTTGTGGGTTTATAATGAGCCTTAAAATTGATCATCTTGGTTCTTCTACCTGAAGTTTTCCTTTTCAAAATGTCTTGAATGTTCTATTTTGTTTGCATTTACAATTTTTAAAGTTTATAATGAATATATCTTTATCTATAAAACAAGTACACAAACTTCATGATATAAAACAACACAAATTTATCTTACAATCCTGGAGATTGGAAGTCCACAACAGGTCTCTCTGGGCTAAAATCTAGATGTCATCAAGTTTGCATTACTTCTGGAGGCACTAGGAATCATTTGGGTCCTTATCTTTCCAAGTTCCTAGGGTCTTCATGCATTCCTTGACTAATGGTCTTCTTCCATCTTCAGAGGCAGAAATAGATGGGATATCCCTGATGTTTCCACCTCTCTTTTTGATTTATAAGGACCCTTGTAATTACACTGGGCTCACATGGATAATAACAAACAGTCACCCCAGTTCACGATTCTTATAGCATCAATTCTTTGGTGCTCAGCCGTCTTTATTATGGTCCAATTCTCACATCTGTACATGATTACTGGAAAAACCATAGCTTTAACTATATGGACATTTGTCAGCAAAGTGATGTCTCTGATTTTTAATACACT